>NC_056741.1:419735367-419827867 GCF_019279795.1 Protopterus annectens
TTATAGAAGACCCATTTTGGAATTAGATATTACCTTTGTTGAAACACAATCTTTTACTTAGTAGTACCAAGCAGTGCCACAAAACTATTTATATAGTGCCCTTACAGGCAGCCTAGTAGATATGAAAAGGCAAAGCAGTATCATTTGTGGCTTTTTTGATATCATGTTATCACATCAATCCATTTTGTGATTGTGCAAATTCCAGCCTGTATTCTAGCAATAATATGAATAATACAACACATTACCAAAGCTGTAGATTGTCAAGAGAGACTGTTATTTATTTACTTATTCTATTATTCTTGTTTGTTTATTGGGAGATTCTGATTGGGCATAAGTCAAGGTCTGGGATGAAGAGTTCCAACAACTAGTCCATAAAATAAATTATATATATGGACTTATCATGAGTACACAGATAATATGAATATACAGGTTTTCATAAAATAAGATGAAATAAAAGAAATTATCAGAATTGTATTATAAATAGCGAATAATACAGGTTTGTGATATATGTACAATACTTTAAGAGACTGTTATAAGGGAAAAAGTAAAAATAGAGAAAACAAACTGCGCAGAAGTGAAAATACTTTTATTTGTTTTTGTGTATATTTCAAGACACAGTTGAAGACAAAAGAGATAATGGACAAAGAAAAGAGAAAGAGGGATGTTAGCATCGAACTGCAGCAGTACAGTATATAGGTTTCTTCTTGCTCACACTGGTTAACATCTGGCCTTATGTTTTATCATTCACATGTTTCCCAGGTGTGAAGTAGCTTCTGGTGACAACAATCACTCACCAATGGACTCGTGTCACTGCATCAAGCATGTTACCTCATGTCTTCTTTAGTTCTTCTTTCAAGAAATGTACTACATTAACAATAATATTTAAATACCATAACTACAACATTGCAAACATAAAAACTATTTACATGCTGTCATAGGTGCAGTAGGAAAATGAAACACAAAGGAAATGATGGAAGGTTATACCTGTACAAAAATAACGTTGTCATTGTGCTGATGTTCTTGTATCATAAGTACATCAAACAGCTGTATTATGCTATTTCACGGAGGGCACCTGAGTAACATGACAAAGAGGAAGAATCCTAGGCAGTAGGATGAACATGAGCACTTAAGGATGGTAAGGAATTCAAGTTACAATATGCAGGTATTACCTTACCGGACCCAGCAATGCGCCTAATCTAGCTATCTGGCTTGCATGCTCTTTTGGCTATTACTATTATTGCTTTAATTGTTATTTTGTTTCTCACTCTGAATAAGTGAACCGAGTACCTGCTAAAGCAGATTATGAATAACACTTGCATCAGTTCATGTCATTGTGACACATTTGCAAGAAACCTTCGCATCTGTTGAGAACTTCAAAAATGTTTCTGGTTAAGATATATCTTACAGGTTAATAGGTAAGCACTAGGCTAAGTGTCCTTGCAAGCCATTTCAAGCCTAGCTAGTTTCGACTTTGATGTTTGAGTTAACCTGTCCCATTTCCTGTTAGATTGGTCTTACCCACCCCATGGTTGATAATTACATATTAACCCTATTGAGAATAACTGGAATCATACCATAGATAATCTGAAGAACCCATGTATGGGAAAAAACATTTAGGTGCTTCCTGTGTCAATTAGTAGTACATGGGCAGTCCTGGGGTAAATGTTCTGTTTCTCATCGATAGATCTATGTTGTGCTTGAATATGGACAGGGGGGAGCTTTGTTTTACATGGATTAGACATCTGTTCCAGTGTAGTTGTATTCCCTGGGAGATATACTTGTCCCTCCAAACTATTCTGTTGATGTTGCAGAAGAGGTTTAGATCCCTAGAGCGACTATTCCTGGTGCCATTTGACTTGCTGATGTGCAGTACACCCATCAGTACAGGGTCAGGGGATATCTAGTATGCCAAACACAGACCACATCTTAACAGTTTGAAGGACACTGTGTATAGTGGCAGGGTTTTAATCTGGTCCGTGTAGCTCATATTGTTTAGGCACTTCAGTCGTTGTATGTGACTGGACAGATACATGACAAAACGAGGGTATCATACTCAATTACTGGCCTAATGAGGGTTGAATATAGGGGAACAATGGCATTCCTTAATCTATACACAATTGCTTTGTTTATAAGCTGTGCAATATGGAAGGGCTTTTTTCTTCAAAGGACAAAAGCTGGTCAAACGTTAGGTCACTGTCCACATACGTTCTCAAATCTAGAACAACTGGTTTAACTCTTATAGGCATATTGTCTGTCTAGTAGTTCCACAGGTTCCCTACTGAAATGTTAGCACTCGAAATGCTGAGTGCTAACACACTGAAAAAAAAGGAGTGAAACTCCAGGAGGTGACTGAATCTCAAACATTGCTTTTCTCCTTTAAACTTCCTTTTTGCAGGGGACCTAGCCCCTCTTAACTTATTTATACCAACTCCGAGATCACCAAACCTCTGAGAAAAGTGAATATTCCTGGAAATTGTCATCTCAGACTTGGTATATATAAGTCTGT
This sequence comes from Protopterus annectens, assembly GCF_019279795.1. Taxonomy (NCBI): domain Eukaryota; kingdom Metazoa; phylum Chordata; order Ceratodontiformes; family Protopteridae; genus Protopterus; species Protopterus annectens. The sequence goes on from NC_056741.1 coordinate 419,737,874, forward strand.
TCTTTCAGCCATTCAATGTTTGGGGACTCACTCTAGTGAGTCCTGATATTTTGTCAGAAAAATATGTATTAAGTGTGTGCTTAGTGCTAATTAGAAGCTAAAAGAATTAGTACATTTTCATTCTATTTTATATACAGCTTAGTTTTATATGAGACTAAAAGATGTTTTTGAAACTGCAGTATGCTTTTTCTGAAACTTGCAAGATGCTCTGACTATTTAGTTTGCTTAGCAAAAAAAAAAATTCATGTTTATGCCTGGAAATGTACTGAGAAGCAAGAGATTATCTGCTAGGTCAGGAAATAGATGAATGGAACAATACTGTTTAATATAATATGGTTAAAACCCTGCACAATCAGTCAATCAGCTCTGTTAAAACATTGTGGCAAGCAGCACAAAAAGATAAAGTTAGACAAAAGACTGCTTTAGAGAAAGACTGGACTATAAAATATTTCTTGTTTTGTGCTTAAATTAGCCATAGTACCTGAAGAGTACCAACATTGCATAGTGAGAAGTTGTATCTAACATGGTTATCAAGGAGGTGGTTGTTTTCTTAGGAAGTTTTTAAAAAGAAGTTAAATCAAGCAAAAATCAAAAAGCAGAAAAAACATGACAAACATGAGCTATGAAGTAATGATTTGTTGGTTTGTGATTTCTTAAGAGAGCTTAATTTGGAAAATGTAAATGTATAAAATTGGGTTTCTGATTTTAGTTGAACAAACTTTGCATTAGACAAACTCTGTATTAGCCGCAAGCTTAAAGTGAACCCGACCTGAACCAGTGTCTTAATTTGAATTTGCGTTTTCACATTTCAAATGGTTGCCAGTTCACCAGGGTAAATAAGTTCCAAAGGATATGGTAATGCATTTTTTTTGGCATTTACTTTCAATCCATGATTTTAGCACCAGTTATTTACTTGGGACAAACTTTCTTAAATTATGGTTAAGTCATTTTGTGGATTCAATGACTGCTTCTAGCTTGCAGTCATCTGCAAACTTAGTCAACCAGAGCCCTATGGCATTGGATTTTACTTCAGAGAAGTAGATGCCAAACAGGAGATGTCTCAGCACAGAACCCTGGGGGACTCCACTGGTGACTGGTCTCTCTGTGGAGGAAACTTCCTCTGTTTTGATTTCCTATCTACTATCTGTGAGTCAATTGGAAATCCAGTGGGAGACATAGGGGTTTATTCCCAGTTTATTTAGTTTTTCTACTATGCCTGAGTGAGGAATTGGGTCAAAAGCTTTGGCCAGGTCAATGTATACAGTGTGCACCATTTTACCTTCATCTATTGCTTTGGTGACCTTTTCAAAAAAGTCCACCAGGTTGAATAAGCATGACCTGCCCTTGATGAATCCAAACTGAGATGGGTCTAGTGTTTGGAGTTTCCCTATCTCCTTAATGATTAGTACAGTGATAAATCTTTCTATGGCTTTGCATATGAGCCTGGTCAGACTGATGGATCAGTAATTGTCTGGGTCTTTGGAAGATCCTCCTTTATGCAGGGAAATGACTGTGCCTGATTTGCTTGGAACAAAACCTGTACAGAGGCAGAGGTAAAACAGTTTTGTTAGGGGGCAGTTAAAATATGCTTTCTACTACTTAAGATGAGTCCAGGTATATTGTCAGGATCCATCAATAAAGAATTTTTAGCTTTTGATAGAGCTTTTAGAACTTGGTCTGGTATGATAGATGGATTTTCGGGTATATCTTGAGGGAAAGACAGAGGGGTAAATTAGAGTTGAATTTATCAGCCAGTAGGTTTGCTATGTCTTCACCTTCAGTGCAGGTAATATCATTCACAATCAGCTCAGTGCATTGCTGCATTGCACTTCTGAGACAATAAACATAACTGAAAAAGGCATTGTGCTTGTCTATGGTTTGGGTAGCTATTTTCACCTCAAACTTGGATTTAGTGGATTTTATTAAGCTCTGATTAGTTTGTATATTTCAGTGAAGAGGGCTGTATCATTCTGGGAATTACTCTTCTTACTTTTGGTCAAACGTCTCTTCCTTCATTGTAAGGTTTGTTGATATTATGCCTCTACCATGTGGGTCTGTTTCTGGGGTTTACCCCATGCCTGTTCCTACAGGGTACAGCTGCATCTGTACAGCAGTTTACATATTGGTATAGTGTGATATTGCATTCAGTGGAGTTAACTGGGTTTGGTGGGGATCTGAAGCTCACCAACATATCACTTAGGAGAAGGTAGTTTGTCTTAGAGAAATTTCTAGAGGTACCTTGGGTAGAGGGGGTCTCTGGTTTCAATTTTATTTTGAAGAAGATGGCATTATGATCAGTGAAGAAGAAATGCAAGTGATAGTGCAAGATGCCCCCATATTAATAAGGATAAGATCCAAGATTTTGTTTCCCCTAGTGGGTACCATGACTAATTGTTCAACATTTTTTCAATATCTCAATAACTGTGACCAGGGCTTTTTTGGGCCGGTACGGTATACCGGCAACTCTGCTGCCCTATTTCTTTAAAAAAAAAAAAACTTTCTTTTTTAAGGGTGTTCTTTGTGAATGACCTTTTCGTTGGGTCGCACAGATGCAGAACACCTTCTGTGTCTGTGTGATGCGTGACTGATCATTTACATCTTCCTGGTCCGCACTCGTGAAATTTGAATTCTGAAGACATTTGGACTGTGATCTGCGACTGAACAAGTGAGTGTTAGGTGTCCGTGTGTGTTTAAGTTTTTAAGAGGAGTGTGTGTGTGCAAGAAATAGGTAGGTGGGTGTGTGTGTATGTATAAGAAGTAGGTAGGTCTGTGTGTGTGTTTGTGTGTGTGTGAGTGAGTGAAATGTCCAAGTGATGTACAAGAAATGTACAAGTGTCTGACTTTGTCTTTTTGTCTGATAAAGGATAGCCAAGCATTTACCTCGCATTGATACAGGTCTCAGTCAAGAGACCCCAGTATTTACACACATTTTCTATAACATAAGAATGTTTTTTGTTTTTTTTTTACCAAAACATTTTATTGCTAAAAAATAAACACGCAAGCAAACATATTATTTAGGAAGGCTGTATAAATGTGAAACATCACACTTGCCCTGAATTATGCCTTAAATTACAGCTAACAAGGCAGTATTCTTCCACCAGGTGCATCTGTGCTTTCTCTAAGATATATTAATTCTAGGAAGGTTGCACTGGAAAAGAAATGAATACCCTAAAATATACGTCTCAGCAGGTCCGAGTTTTGCAGAACTCCTGATTTTATTTCATATTTTCTCTACACCTCATAGCATGTTTGATTTTATGTTAAATCACTACAGATCACACTCAATAAACAATGCCAGACAAAAGAGCTTCATATTTTTACAGTTCTGAAAGCATCTTGTTGCAAAACCTTTTGTTCTATTAACGTGTAAGTCACTTAGAGTGATATTTAAATGGTGTCCCTGATTTTAGGCCTTTGCCTCTCCCCACATTATTTTTGGCTTTGTTCAGATTTTTGGAGTAAAGAAATTGAAAGTTATAACTTAAACAATAATTCCTGTTTTTCCTAAACATTAAAACATTAGCTGTACATAGCTTTAAACCTTCTAACTCCAAAATGTGGAACACTACCTATCATAATGTGGAACAAATGGGCAAAATGTGGAACACTTGGTAACAGTTTATTAACAACTTCAAATAGGAAGCTCACTGGATACTTAAAATGTCTGACTTTTTAATTAAGGAAAACTAGTTTTATTTACCATTAATATCATTTTAAAAACTGTTGACACTGAATGTGACAGACCATTTCAGTGAGGAACTTTGAAGACTATCAACTTTTTTAAGACACAAAATGAGAAGCATTCCTCCTAATGAAGAACACGCAAACGAGATGTGTTCTTTGAGGCTTTGACCTGCTGGGTGTTTGCAGTATAGCAAAATGACAGATAAGCAGCACATGTGGTCATTATCTAAATGTGTGCCCTAAAATCATGTGCCTAGCATTCCTCTTAATCTGCAGACATTGAAAATGAGTACAAAGCCCCATGAAAAGTAGGTATAGTCAGCCAATAATCAGGGCAATCTAATTTAGGGTTGCCACCTTTTCAAATGTCCAAAGTGAGACATTTTTTAGAAAAACATGAGATTTTGCAGGACAAAATATACCCACCACCAGTGCAAAGGACAGAACTTCACTTTTTTGCCAAAATAAAAGCTTATTATTGTAGCACTTGAGTTACTTATGCTATTTCACATAACATTTATGTGTTTCCGATACAAAGTTTTTACACAACTATTAAAGTATACTTAGGAAATATTTTTGTCCTAAAGTCTCATGATATTTGTTGTTTTTGTAGGACACAACTGTCCAAACAGGGACAGGTTGTAAACCTTTATATGTTTGGTCTGTTCCTCATATAAATTGTCTTTTTTTTGAGGAATCAGTGGGATGATCTAAGGATTAAAGTTACTAACTAATGGCATGCATTTGAGTTTAGTTTCAGACTTCATATCTTTCAGATAATGCATTCTAACACAAATCATTTTATTCTAGCAACTTTCTGAATGTATAAGAGCAATATTTAAAATGTGTCCCTAGTTTTGGGCCTTTGTCTCCCCATTATAACAGGCTTTGCTCAGACTTCTTGTGCTAAGAGGTCAAGAGGTATGGTGTATGTATGTGTGTGTGTAAGAGATAGGTAGCATACCCTCAACTGCCCAGGTTTTTGCAAAATGTCCAAATTTTTGCCCTATATTTTTGTTTTTTTCCTCATAAAAAGATTGTAATAATGACAGATATTTGAGGTTTAGACTTTATATCCTTTAGAAAAATGCATACTAACAAAAATCCTATTATTTTAGCAATTTTCTAACTTTGTGAGAGAAATATTTATAATCTGTTCCTTTTTATTTTAGACTTTGTCCAGATTTATTGCATTAAAAGGTTGAGGTGTATATGTGAGACAGTGAAATGCCCTAGTTAGGGTTAGCAGGTGGTTAGTAATTTGCTTAGGCTCAAGCCCTGTACCTTAGCTACAGGAAACAAGAGTCTGAATCCTCTACTGAAAATATGTAACTGTTTTGCTTAGCAAATGGTATCACTGTTATGTGTTTACAGTTTTAAAGCAGTGTTAGTAGTACAGCAGGTAGCATACTTTTGTTTTGATGCAGAATGCTGTGGGTTCCATTCCTACAGGATGTAGATGGATTGCTGATATTGTGTTGGATTTTAAGAGGGTGGGGTGCTGCAGTCCTGAGTATATCCTCCTTTGGATAAGATGTCTAGTAACCATGAACCTGTTTTAGTTTACCATCCATTCCCTATTGCAATATTACCAGCTTATCATTTGTAATGTAACATAGGCAATTTATTCTTCAAGGGCAGCATGCAGTGAATTTGTAGATGAAATAAAACATTTAATATCTCTTTACCTGCACTAGAGAGAGGACAAATATTAATGTGAGGCGTCACATGGATGTAATCAGTTAAATATAAAGTGATTTTGCTAGCAGCAACCTTTTCATTAGCTACAGTCAGATCTCTTTAATGTGGAATTATTCAGTTGACTTTAATTCTGCAGAGATTGTACATATTGACTGATATTGGTTGGGTGTAATAACAGAAGTTTGAGTGGCCTTTTATGGTTGAAATGTTCTGAATTGGGCAGTTTTGGCATTATTGGTTCATATGTTTGTTTCTTTGCTTACTGGATAAAAATTTAAAACATGCTCTAACAAGTGGTATTGTATTATACAAGGGATATAATTTAATTATATATTATAATTTAATACAACCAGGAAGGTGAATCAAAGAAATTGTGCATGTTCCTAAAAATATGTGCAAGGGGTCTATGATTTGAAAACAGCCCAAAGATAAACAATCTGCCACTGCCCAGATGCATTTTCTTTGAATGTGGGTTTCAATGCTGTTTCAATGAACATGAGCAAAGTCACAGAAGTTTTATTGCTAAGTCTGTTTTCATTGTGAGACTGTATTGCGTTGTTTAGTAGACATCTATCAGTGGAAAATTTGAAATAAAGGTTTTAAATTAAATCCAAATATCTATAATCATTGTAGAAGTAAAACAGAAAGCAATATGGACACTGATAGTTTTGAACAGTGTTTATGACAACTGGGGAGAAATAGCCAAATAGTGGGACAGTAGAATGGCTGTGTGGGGTGGACGGCTGGGGGGAGTTGACCCAAATGCACATATGCATACCACCACCTGTTTGTTTACAAAAAAAGCACTGACTATGACTTTGATTTCTTAAAAACCTTAGAAGCAAACTTCAAAACCACTAAAGCAGAAAGTTCAAAGAGAGCAAAAGCTAAGTTCTGTATCACAAAAAATGAAGTTATGTCTTACCATAATGTTCCATCTGTGTTGTTCATCTTCTTTCATTCATCACTGATGGGTCCAGTTCTGAGCCCTCGGAACCGAGTCGGGCTATTACCAACCTCGCACCAGCCAAAAAAACTGTTGAGTTAAGTCTCTACCCAGAATGCCCTTCCCCCTGTTACCTTAGATCAAGTTTGCCAAGAAAAAGGAAGTAAAGCTGAGGCCACCTCCATGCAAGTACCCTAGGGCACCACTTAGACCCAAAGCATCCCCCAGGAGCCTTTGGACGGGGAAGGAGGGTGGGAAGTGATGAATGAAAGAAGATGAACAACACAGAGGGAATGTTATGGTAAGACATAACTTCTGTATCTGATGTTGTTAATCTTCTTTCCATTCATCACCGATGGGACAGAATCCCAAGCTACCTTGAGGTCCATGGGCTTATGGAAGAATATTCCTGAGTACCATAGAGCCGAAGGCAGCTCCCCCTCTGGAGACCAGGTCCAGTTTGTAATGATTGATAAATGTATGAGGCTTGGCCCAAGTAGCTGCTGCGCAGATGTCATCCATGGAAGGGCTTTTCATCCAGAAAAAAGGAGGTCATTGTCCCACTGTACTCATCCCTCATTAGCCCCATTATAGAATACAACACCCCATTTGGTATGTACCTCTCAAGACATCTGCAATAACTGGAAAGGCCACAGAAATACCTCACTAAAAGAATCATAGGCCTAAAGCAGATGCCCTATGCTGATTGCCTTAAAAAACTCCAGCTATACTCTGTCACATATCATCTACTCCGAGGCAATCTCTGCTTAACATACAAGGCCATGTCAAACCCAGAGCTGTTGGACATACTACACTTAAAGAAATCCCAATCCCTCAGAGCCACACACTCCAGGGATCTAAATCCTGTCATCACAATAAACAAAACATGCTGGAGGGATAGGTTCTTGACCCAGAGACTCCCCAGACTCTGGAATAGACTGCCCATACATGTCAAGCAGAGCACCTCTTTGGCCCTCTTCAAAAGGAACCTTGATGATTGGATGGGAGAAAGGAAATTCACCCCGGGATCACGTCAGTCACCCTGCTAGACAGGGGTCCAGGGAAGTAAATAGTGTGGGAAGAAATAGCCAGGGAATTGTTATGGCTTGGCTTGTATAGGCCCTAGTACCAACCTATGAACCTATGAACCTATGGAGTGGAACGCTATAGAAGTTGCCACAGATCTGGTGGAGTGGGCTTTGACTTTTCGCAAGGCTTCATTATGGAGGGGATAGGTGAAACATATGCAGTCCCATAGCCATTTGAATATGTAACCTTGGAAACAGCCTCTCCCATTTTGGGTCCCGGAAAGGAAATAAAAAGCTGATTGGATTTACGGATAGGTTTGGTCCTGTCTAGGTAAAATCTCAATTGTCTATGTATGTCTAGGAATGAAGACAATACTCTCCTCTATTGTCAAAATTCAGAAAAAAACACTGGTAGATCAACGGACTGGTTAATAAAAAGTTCAGAAACAACTTTGGGAAGAAAGGATGGGTTCATCCGAAGTGACACTCTGTCTTTATGAAAGACCAGATATGGCATCTTGATATACCATGCCTGCAGCTCCGAGACTCTTCTGGCAGAGTTAATGGCTACCAAAAACAAAGATTTCCAAGACAAGAACTTTAGGTCACACTTAGCAGTAGGCTCAAAGGGTTTTTTAGTCAAAGACTGGAGGACTAAAGTGAGGTTCCATGGTTCCACGGGCTGTCTGAGGGGAGGCCTGAGATGAGAGGTCCCCTTGAGGAAACCCATGCAGAGGCATAGAGAGATAACAGGGGTGCCATGTTGTGTAAATTGGAAATTGCCACTAGATGCACTCGTACTGTAGAGGCAGAGGCTCCATTATCAAAAAACTTAGCCAAGTACTGAAGCACTGCAGTAACTGGAGCCAAATATGGGTCTAGCATGTTATCCTTGGACCAGATGGAGAACCTTTTCCACTTGTCCTAATATAGTCTTCTGGTGGATGGTTTGTGAGAGGCCAGAATGATGTCTTGAACAGGGGAAGAGAAATTAGCTTGCCGGGCAACTAGTGGAAGTGGAGAAACCAAGCTCTCAGCTTGAGAATGGACAGGTTTGGGTGAGTCAACCCTTGGGGATGAGTAATTAGATCTGGTAGAGGGTCCAAAATCTATGGTGGGTATACTGGGTGAGGCCGAAGAAAGGGAAAACAAACTTGTTGAGGCCAGAATGGGGCTATGAGGATCTCCTTGCATCTCAACCGAAGAGTTTTGGGATCAGAGGAATGGGAAGATAGGCATAGAGAAGCCCCGTGGGCCAATTGTGGATCAGAGCGTGCCTCCGTGGCTCCCCCCCAGGGAGAAGTAGGGTGAAGTAGTGGTTGCACTTGGTGTTTGATGGGAAAGTGAAAAGATTGCAGTAAGGCTGGCCCCAGTGGCTGAAGTTTAGAGAACACCACTTCCGGGTTGAGGGACCACTTGTGGGGCAGGAAGATGCATCTGCTTAGTTTGTCCACAATCATGTTGGAGCTCCCCGGGATATGTATTGCTATCAGAAATCAGTTGGAAGCTATTGCCTACTGCCAAATTCTCATGGCTTCTCGACATAGGGGCTAGGACTTGGATCCTCCTTGCTTGTTGATGTACCAGACCACTGGCATATTGTCTGATTGAATTGCAATTGTCCTGGAAAGGAGAGCTGAATGGAAGACCAGCACGGATCTCAGTTCCAGAACACTGATATGCAGGTGGGCCTCTGAGGTGGACCATGTGCCTCCGCCAGTCTTTCTCTGGAAATGCCACCCCCCCCACCCGATCAGGGAAGCATCCGTGGGCACAATGGCTGTGGGTTGAGGGCGGTTGAAATGGGCAGCTTCACAGATCTACGTCTGGCCTCATCCACCAAAGCAGGTCCTGTTTGTAGGAGTTGGTTATTCAAATCTTGTAATCCAGGGGATGACAGTTTGGAAACCATTGACAGAGGAGGAGCCATTGCAGAATCCGCATATGTAGCTTTGCTAGAGGCACTACTGGAATTGACACAGCCATAGAACCTAGGGCCTGAAGAACTTCCCTTGCAGAGGCTGTTGTTCGGGAAAGAATCACTTGGAGTTGAAGCCTCAGTCGATGGAGTCTGTGAAATGGGAGTGATATCAGACAGGACTGAGTATTGAACACTGCTCCAATGAACTCTATTTGTTGTGTAGGGATAAGGTTTGATTTCTCCCAATGTAACGTTATTCCCAAGAATTTTTGCCAGAGAGAGAGTATGGTGTAGCGCTGTTACCAGAAGATGCTTAGTGGAGGTGGTAAGGAGCCAGTCATCTAGATATGGAAACACCTGGAATCCTTTTAGTCTCAAGTGAGCTGTTACCACTGCCATGCATTTCATGAACAATCTGGGGCTGTAGAGAGACTGAACATCAGGGCACAGAATTGGTAATGACTGGCTCCTAGCCAGAAGCGAAGCAGACTCCTGGAGCATTTGTCCATCTTGATGCAGTACTATGCATCCCGGAGATCTATAGAGCACATCCAATTGCCTTCTCTTAAAAAGAGAAGCATGGACTGAATCGTGACTATCCAAAATTTGGTTTGGGTGACAGACTTGTTTAAACTGCTGAGATCCAAAATGGGTCTCCAGTCTCGTGTCTTTTTTGACACCAAAAAGAATCTCAAGTAAAATCTGGATCCACGCTGGTCTGGTGGGACTAGTTGGATGACTCTTTTTTGAGACAGCTTTATAATCTCTGAAGCTGCTTCTTTTGTTTGACTGGGTGGAACGTCGGGAAGTTTTCTTGGAAATTTTGGCTAACAAGAAAGGGGAATGGTGTAACCTCTGGTGATAATGTTCTGCACCCAACGATCGGTGGTGATAGATTTCCAGGCAGCTTGGTGCAGAGAGAAATGACCCCCGACTGCTTCCAGAGGTAAGCAATCGAGCTGCCCCTCAGAAGCGCTGATAAGGTTGTCCAGAGAAAGAGTCCCTGGAGCCTTGCTTGCGAGGACCCCCTCTGCCCCTATAGGGGCATCTTCCAGAATTGTTACCCCCTCTGCCTCTGGGAGTATTATCACCACATGCGGCATGGAAGGGACCCTGAGATTTCTTATGCCACATTTTCCGACTCCTCTGATTCCTGGAGAAGGTGCGTTGAGGGCTGGAAAACTATAAGCCTATGGCAGACAGTGTTTTTCCATCTTGTTCGCACCTGGTTAGCGTGTTCTTCACTTTCGAACCAAAAAGGGATAAAGCTTTGATAGGAGCATTCAGAAAGGAAGACTTGAAGGGATCCGCGAGGTAACAAATGTGCATCTAGGCATGATGCCTCATAACAATGCTCAAACCAGCTGCTCTAGCTGCCCCTTCGGTCGTGTGTGAGATCAACCTCATGGATGAGTTGGATATTGATTCTAGGCTTGTGAGCTGTGGGGCCACTTTGTCCCTGACCTCATCAGACAACTGTCCTGTGAGCATCCCAGAGAGTTCGGAAATCAATACCTCTGGAATATCGTAAAATGTGCCAAATAATTCAGGAATTGTATAGCAAAAGTCCCTGATGCAAAAACATGCTTCCCACATCTGTCCACCACCTGGGACTCCTTGTTGCGTGGGTGGACAGCGGGACTTTCCTCAGCCAAGTCCTTTTTCATGGCCACTGCTACCACCATACCATTGACTGGTAACCCTTTGGACCCATGCAGGTTTTCCTTGGGCGGGGAAAGAATTTTGTCTGGTCTCCGGGGGATCACCTCAATGGAATCAGGATTCTTCCACACGCGCTGCATGATGAGCTGGACAAGCTCGTTGGCAGATGGGGTCACCCAAGAAGTAGAAGGCCGGGCATGAAAAGCCTGCAGGAACACAGACTCCTCAGATGAAGGGTTGGAGGGCTTCCAGTCACCTCTCTACTTTAACACCTCCAGGATAACTCCAAAGGGGACATCATCAGGAGGTGGCCATGGTGACCCTTCACCATCATCGTAATCCGTGTCTTCCATTAAGGACTCCTCAGGTGAGTCCACGTGCATCCTCTTGCATGTCTTCTTATGGGGGGCTCCTCAGTGGAGGTCTCTGAGGAGGACTCAGAAGAGTGGGTACCCTGAACAGGGGTGTCCTGTGGCTTCTCTGTCCAGTGTCCCCGGGGTGGTCTGTGACAGCTGTAGTTTACGGGGTGAAAACTGGGATTCCGACATCAAAGGAGTGCTACCAGAAGCAAGAGCCCTCTCCATTGCGTGGAAGGCAGGCCTGTCCAAAGAGTTAGGGAGCCCAGAACTGAGAAAGACAACCTCAGGACCAGGGTCACATCCTGCTCTGATGGACCCACCCCCACAGATGGAGCCACAAGCAGGATCGGCACGGACAAGGCCATCGGTGCCGAGGGAGGAACCGAGGAGAGAATCGGCACCATACCCCAGGCTGACGAGCCTGTCCCCCAATCCCCAAATTGAGGAAGGACCGGTTCAGCGGGAACCGAAGACCAAACCGACAAACTCGGAGCCGGAGTGAGATGCACCATAGGCGCAGAGTAGATGGGTTTCAAGAAGGATGTCAGAGCAGAAGGCTTCAGAACTGAGATGGTCGAAGGAGGAGTTTAAGATGGAGTCCATAGATAAGGCAACCCAAGTCCTGTAGGGAATTTCCCTGGTTACCAACAGCTGGTCTACAAGATGCACCACATCATGTTCTGAGTGGCTTCTGGTGGATCTAGTGGATACTCCAGATGGAGAGTAAGGACGATCGAGAAAAGTGCTATATGCTTGTCCCAGAAATGGGTCTATAGAGGGGGGTATAGAGTTTGTGGTGCAAGGTCTGCGAGGACCGCAGTCTCTAGTTTCAAGATCTGAAGCAATGGGGTCAGATCCAGTGAGGACGGTACAATGCTCGGTGCTGAAGTGACACTCGGAGCTGAAACAGTTGGTTCCAAAATGGAAACTGATGGCGTAGTCAAAGGTGTGCCCTGAGCTGGAGTAGCTACAGGTGCCGAAGTTGAAATAGGCATAGTAAGATCTATGATCTGTGACGGAGGCAGGACCAGTGCCAAAACAGGCGTCAGTATCGAAGGTTTTGAGATGGTCACAGCAGAGGAAGGCAGAGCTGAAGAGGCAGATTTATGCTCCAACGATAACTTAGGGACCTTAGATTTCCCAGGCTTGCTCTGATCACGCAATGGTGAAGAAGGAACAGAATGGGATCTCTTTTTGTCCTTAGAAGAAGGGGTTGAGAATTCCATCACAGAAATGGCCTCTGAGAAGGGAGACTTGAGTAATCCCTTCAGAATGAGTTTATTTTTACGCTCATTAAGAGTGCATTGACTGAAGCTCTGACAAATATCTCATGAACTTACTAAGCTGGGCATTAATCCCTACGTCACCCAATGGGTTGCTAACTGGCTTACTGATAGAACCCACACTGTAAAAGTAGCCAACTCCAAATCCAGCTCCAGACAAGTGACAAGTGGAGTACCTCAGGGTTCAGTCCTGGGACCGCTCTTGTTTGGCATCTACTTCTCTGAAGTACAGGTCAACACTAAGGGACTCTGGATAACAAAGTGTGCAGATGACTGCAAACTGGGAGCCATTAGTGAATTCCGAAATGATGTGGATACTCTACAAAAGGACCTTACAGAAACAGATGCTTGGTGCCAGAGCCATGGGCTCAAGCTCAATGCCAAGAAATGTATAGTTATCCCCTTTGGGAAAAAACATGTATCCATGAATTACCATATAGGTGGCAGTACACTAAACACTGAAAGTGTGATAAGAGACTTAGGGACACAGGTGGACAGTGGTCTCACCTTCGATAACCACATCACCACAACAGTCAGGAAATCCTTCTCCTTCTATGTGGCACACCTCATCACTAAGGGCTTTTCATCCAGAAAAAAGGAGGTCATTGTCCCACTGTACTCATCCCTCAATAGACCCATTATAGAATACAATGCCCCATTTGGTATGTACCTCTCAAGACATCTGCAGCAACTGAAAAGGCCGCAGAAATACCTCACTTAAAGAATCACAGGCCTAAAGCAGATGCCCTATGCTGACCACCTTAAAAACCCCCAGCTATACTCTGTCGCATATCGTCTACTCAGAGGCGATGTCTGCTTAACATACAAGGCCATGTCAAACCCAGAGCTGTTGGACATGCTACACTTAAAGAAATCCCAATCCCTCAGAGCCACATGCTTCAAGGATCTAAACCTTGCCATCACAATAAACAAAACATGCTGGAGGGATAGGTTCCTGACCCAGAGACCCCCCAGACTCTGGAATAGATTGCCCACATATGTCAAGCAGAGTGCCTCTTTGGTCCTCTTCAAAAGGAACCTTGACAATTGGATGGGAGAAAGGAAATTCACCCCCGGGATCACGTCAGTCACCCTGCTAGACAGGGGTCCAGGGAAGTAAATAGTGTGGGAAAAAATAGCCAGGGAATTGTTATGGCTAGGCTTGTATAGACCCTAGGGCTGATAGCCTAGTACCAACCTATGAACCTATGAACCTATGAAGGCTGCACCAAAAGGTGGGCCACTCCCAAACAGTATACACAGTCATCATGAGAATCACTGTTATGTAACTTGCCTTTACAAGAAGTACAATGCTAAAAGCCTGAAGCACCCTTCATATCCGACATCTTGGTAGAAAAAAACTCCACTGCCAACTGTATAATCCAACTATTATGAAGTCAACTCCATTCAAAAAAAAATCACAAAATACCAGTGATATAGCAATAAATTTGTATGAAGAGAAGAAAGGGAAACACTTGACTAAAGATAAAAGTTAACAGATTAAACAGGAGAAACAATACCAACTATGGTATTGAAGAAATACCACAAGGGTAAGGGAAAAGGCTATACCAACAATGGTACTTGAAGTTTACCAATGGTAAAAATGAGTAGTGTGGAAAGAATAAGGTTAGACAGAAGAAACTACACTAGCGATACTAATGGTTTAGTCAAATATGAAGATATCCAAAAAATTTCTCACAAATATCAAAAAAGATTTCACTTAGCTGAGAGCTAGGCTGAAACGCAGCTTTACGGCTATGTGGCAATCGAGATATAAGGTAACAGGGAGAAGAGCATTCTGGGTAGAGACTTAGCTTGAGAGTTTTTTTGGCTGGTGCGAGCTTGGTAATAGGCCAACTCAGTTCCGAAGGCTCAGAACCAGACCCATCAGTGATGAATGGAAAGAAGATTAACAACATCAGATTTAAAGTTTCTTGCAAGAGAAAAGGAATGTGGTGCTGAACTCACATTCAGTACTCCTTTGACAATGGTTTCAGCAAAGGGATTGTTTGGGCAGTAATCCATTACTTATGGGCTTGCTCACCAGTAAACCACAATGAATCCTGGTTTTGTTTCAGCATAGAAAACTCCTTGCATGAACCAGTAAAGACTTCTTACAGGTGTGTCACAATGACATGCACTCATGCAAAACTTCCTTATAAGCTGCATTAGCATGTGCTAAAGCAATCATAGTAGTTAACCAATACAGTTTACATCTGATATAAATGAGTATGGAAGAGAACTTTGTAGAGCAAAGGAAAGATCAAAGTAACAATGGACATCTAAATCCAAATCAAATCAAATTCAGCATGTAACCAAAGGGTGGGAGTCCATTGCTTTGCTGTTGACTTCTTCCTCCGAGACCTTCTTTTAAAACATGTACCTCATCACACAGCTGTACTATCTAGCTTGAGGAGAGACATTTGGCCTGTAAGCTGTTATTTATAGGATGAACCCCAAACAGATCCAAAATAATCCATGTGAAGGACAGCTATGGGATTCCCTGTAGAGCAGTCATGCCAAAGCATGTAGTTCTTCTAAATCAAGCATTCAGGATGTAATGTTTTGCAAGGATACTCACATTAGTCAATGTTGCTGATTCTAAGATATTATTTATTTATTTTTTTTTATTTTACATTTGTTTACCGGGCTAGTCTAGCTGGATATATTTCCATTTTCAGTAGAGGCACATAAAACATAACAAACAGACATGATAATAATACACACAGAATACTCAGAAAAGAAAAAAAGATCAATAAAAATTGATTAAATCAGATTCACAGCATCTTACTTGATACTAATAGGCTATATCTTAAAAGTACAAGTAGGAGGAGAAGTAAAAGGAGTAGTGTTAGGTAAAAAAGGGAGGTGAAAGTGAGGAAGAAAATGGATAGTAAGTATAAGCACTAAGTAGGGTTAGAGGTCAGGTAGGGGAGGAGAGAAATCAGTCTGGTGTATTACATGAGCAAAGCCAGTGATTTTGGAAGTACAGTTTGATTTGTTGTTTGAAGAGGGTAGAGATGTGATTAGAGTTAAATCAGTATTACTAAATAGAGAGTCTCCAGCAAGGTTGTGAGCCTTTTAGGTTTGGTCAGAATTTACAAGAGGAGGAGGTAAGATTATTATAAGGAGTAAAAGCTGTGATAGTATAGGGTGTTATCAGGTTGGTACAGTATTTTGTGGGCAATAGTAATTTGTGACATTAGAATATAGTTTTGTAGTTCTAGCCAGCCTAAAAGTTTCAGGTTAAGACAGTGATGGGTTCTATTATAGCAAGTTGCTAGTTTGTTTAGGTTAGTTTCTTGAGGTTAGTGAAGATGGGAGAAAAGATGGGAGTGGGCAATAGTAGCTCTAGCTGATGGAGTGAGGAATGGTTTAGGATCCTATCTTTCTATTTACTGATTTGATAGTGTTGTTGATGTGTTGATCAAAGAGATTGTTATCAATGGTTATTCCTAGCAGTTTAGTTGTAGAGTCTGGAGAGATAACAGTGTTGTTGTTTGACAAGATGGTGAAATTAAATATGAATAGTAGGGGTGAAGAGAAGAAGTTTGGTTTTTTTAGCATTAAGGAGAAGATATCGTCTAGTAAACCATGTTTCTATAGTGTTAAAGATATTTTGGGTTTGTGTGATTAGATCAGAGGAGGAGGATGCTGAGCAAATAATAGTGGAGTCGTCTGCATATTGGATACAGGTGGCTGGAGGTCATTGATGTAGAGGGAAAAGAGAAGTGGACCAAGAATAGAGCCCTGAGGAACTCCGATAGATATGGGCAGTAAGGAGGATATATGGTTGTCCCAGAGAACAGCTTGTTTTCTGTTGTTGAGATAAGAACTAAACCATTTGATGGTAAGAGTGTCAAATGAGAGAGTGGTTAACCATGTCAAATGCTTTTGAGAGGTCAATGAATAAAGCAGAAGAGAAAAGATTATTGTTGTTGTTTATGCTGTCTATAGAGCAGTAGTGGTACTATGGTGGGGTCTAAAGCCATGTTGACAGTTAGCTATAATATTGTGTAAAGAGAGATACTGTACAAGTTGCTGATGAATACATTTCTCCATAATCCAATTGGTCTAAAGTTGGAGTAATCAATACAGTTAGTGGGATAATATGAGAGACTTTCCAGATATCAGGATAGTTCCCTCTTGGATGGTCCTATTTATGAGTATAGCTATTGGGTATGCAATTTCTTTGGCTGCTTTTGCAGGGTACAGGGTTTTAGTTTAACAATAAGTCTATAGATGAAAGAAGTAGAGAAGAAGAGTCTACTAGATTGTTTGGAGGATAGAAGTCATTAGTGTTCAGTTGTTTAGCAAGAGATTGAATAGTTTCAGAGAAGAAAGAGTTTTTGTCATTGAAAATAGCTTTTTGGTAAGGTTTCTAAGTTAAGTGAAGAAAATCAGAGCTGATTCTGTGGGATCTCCATTTGGCCCAAACTTTATTTTTAGAGAGGATTAGTTTTTGTATCACTTGAGAGCCATGGGGCTGTGTTTGATTTCATTCTAATGGCATGTTTATTTAGAATGGAAAGAAAGGTAGAATTAAAGAATGAAACTGCTTCATTAAGTGGCAGTGTTTTTAAGGGTTCCAGTTACATGCTCTGAGTTCGTTTTGAAATAAGTCAGTTTTAAAATGTTTGGTGGAACGTATAGTTCTCATATTGGGAGGTGTAGAATGTCAGTCTTTTCTCTTGTAATGTAGGTTAAACAATGATCACTGAGATCATCAGGCATAGTTCCTACTTTGTATGTGATATTGACTTTGTTTATGAGTATCCAGTCTAAAATAGTTTGTTTCCTGCTTGATCTGTTAAGCCTTGTAGTAGAGGTAATGGTTTGGGTGAAACCATTTAGGTTAATGTGAGAGGTGGGATTGTCAGCATTAATGGTATTCCAGTCTATATTAATTAAAGTTTCTTGGGGTAGTTGTTTGAAACCCAACTAAGAAAGTCTTCTACTATGGGTATATTGTTTCCAGGTGGTATATACATGCAGATGATGTAAAGGGCTTTCTTTGCATTTATTTGGAGTTTGGTAATAATAGCTTCTACTTTACTATCCTGGGTAGGACAGGCTGGGAGGGTGGAGATGTTAAGATGATTCTTAAACAGAATAGCTACTCCACCATTAATATATTGTAGCCTTGGGGTATAACCTCAGTGTCTTTAGTGGCTGGCAGAGAGACAGAGAATGTCAAAGCAGTGAGTGTCTAGGAGGGCATGTAGATAGGGAACTTTGTTGTTTACACTAGATGCCCTATCAGGAGTAGGTTTAGATGTTTGAGGAGATGGGTAAAGGTTGGGATGAACATCACCGAGGTTTGGATATATGTTTACTCTGTTGATGGGTTAGAGGTCTCATCTTCGTAGGATGTAGGTGAGGTGAGAGTGCCTATGGAATTTAGGTAGTTTGTAGCTAGATGTGGAATTTATATGGAAGGTGGATGTATGTTTCTGAATGTGGTTTGGTTGAGTAATGAGTGGATATTCTATGAAGGTAAGGAGGTAAGTAGAGAAAAGTGTAATTAAGAGAAGACATGAGAGTATAAGCAGTGTGGATAAGTAGAGGGTAGAAGTGAATATAAAGTAGAGGTAAGCAATGGAGATAGCAAGTTGGTTGTATGTAAGTAAGTTAAAATGGAAGTAATAGGGATGTAGAAGGATATATAAGACAGAGAGACAAGTTAAATGAGTGTAATGATGTATAATAAGAGATAATATAGAAGAGGAGAGAAGTTGGTTTAAGGATAGGAGGGTTAATGAATAGGGGAGGATAGTAGAATAGGTTAGTAGAGTGAGTGGTGGGATTAGAGATGTATAAGGTTAGGAAAGAGGGAAGGATAAGAGAGAATATCAGAAGGAGGAAAGGGATAGTAGTAGGAAAGGAGAGAATAGAAAAAGTGAGGAAGGTATAAATACTAATGTAAGGAGTATAGGTGGGTGTAGGATGACATCTAGTGGCCAAAAAGCAGAGGTGCACAAACATGCACAGGAGCTTCCAAAAGTAGTAGTAGACTAACTGGTAGAGAGAGGAAAAGCAAGTTAGCAGTCTAAAGTGTAGGAGATAAGGGAATATAGGGTGGGGGTTGCTGCTGGCGATAAGTTTGTTGTGGGTAGTGGGTGATTATGGAAGAAACTTCTTTCAAAGTTTCAGTCAGAGTGGCAACAGCACTTCACTAGAGTTTCTTAGAAGGCCTTTCCAAAGTTTTAATGTATTTCTCATAACAAAAGCCAATTCAGTGAGCTAGGCACCTAGATAGGGCTTATTCACATAATGGCAGTCCCTGCCTTCCTTTCAAAAATGAGATAAAAATTGGTCATCTTTTTCTATTATTACTATGTGCACATCAGTAGTGTGCATGGATTATGTTAGATTATTTTCATGCATTGGGAAGAAAACCAAAAAATTAAACGACTGAGTCAAAGCCCACCAGAAACTACTTTAGACTTGAAAAAAGTACCTGTGTTCACTGAAATGCCAACACTGTGTAGTCTCTACATGAAGTAACAGCCACTTGAAAAGTATCTTCTACAACTGATGTTTTAGGTAAAAGACGTTAGTAGGTTTAAAGGGATTTAATGCAAACATCTCCAGCATAAAGTTAAAGTTTCAGAATACTAAGTATGGATAAACACAAAATCTCAAAGCTAATATTCCTTTAGGGAAGCAATTTACTGTGGGATCAAAAGAAATCTGTGGAAACAGAGGTAATCACGTAGAAATGGTTGATGGGAAATGGTTGCTAAAGCACAAGATGAATAGTACTGACCCATGAAGGCACCCCAGGTAGCCCATCAATTTATCTGGAAAACAAGAGGTAGGGTAGGATGAGTGATCCTGGATTCAGAAACCATTTTCCATTCAGATATGATTTTTTGTAGACAGCCTTTAACCTTCCTTTAGCAGATTTATGACAGCTGAGGAGATACTGTCTCTGTTAGCAGTCAGTTACAACAAGTGCAAACACATCACGTCAGAGGTTTGAGGTTGGTCTGACAGCTAGGACAGAAGGCTAAAGCTTTTATTTGTTAATGAGCTGCTTCTTGTGCCTAGGGTATAGGGTTTAATCCTTCCACCTTCATTTGCCCAATGTGAACCTTCAGCATGTCATTTAACCAGACAGTGCTTTATAGAAATTGGGCATTTGGGCTAGGCTCCTTAGTGGTCTCCTGGAGTGCATCCCCAGTGGCTACCTATGAAGGCAATATTGATGCTTCTCGCTGAGGTAGCAAATGTTCATATAGTCAGCTGAACAGTCAGAAAGTATGACCATTGTACACATATAATATACCACGCTTCTCAAGGTCTTGAGCATGCAGTTTAGATCAAGTTTTAATATTTTATAACAGCAGATTTGATAAAATGGTACAATGAAGACTATTCTTTCATGGAGAAGAAAATGTATCTAATGTCATAGCTTACTGGTGATAATACAGAAGACTGGATATCTATATGGAAGCTGAGGTGATACTACAGGAAGTAGGATATCTGGATGGAACCACAGGTTATACTACAGAAGGTAGGATATCTGGATGGAAGCACAGGTTATACTACAGAAGGCAGGATATCTGGATGGAAGCACAGGTGATACTACAGAAGGCAGGATATCTGGATGGAAGCACAGGTGATACTACAGAAGGCAGGATATCTGGATGGAACACAGGTTATACTACAGGAGACAGGATATCTGGAAGGAAGCATAGATTGTTGTTGTGTCTTTCGGCTTATCCCAGTTAGGGGTTGCCACCACAGCGGAACTCCGGTCCGCTAATGTTTGGTAGTGGATTTTTACATGGCGAGTTACCAGCCCTGACACACAACCTTCAACGAAGGCATGCCCATTCACGCATGCCTCCACACAGAAGACGCTCTAACTGAGAATCGAATGCGACAACGTCTTGCTGTGAGGCGACAATGCTACCGCAGAAGCACAGATGTTACTACAAAAAGCAAGCTATCTGGGTGGAAGCACAGGTGACATTACAGAAGGCAGGATATCTAAATGGAAGCATAGGTGATACTACAGGAGAAAGAATATCTGGAAGGAAGCACATGTGATACTACATGAGGCAGGATATCTGGATGGAAGCACATGTGATACTACAGGAGGCAGGATATCTGGATGGAAACATATGTGATATTACAGAAGGCAGGATATCTGGATGGAAGCACAGATGGCACTACAAAAGGCAGGATAGCTGGATGGAAGCACTGGTTATACTACAGGAGGCAGTATATCTGGATGAAAGCACAGGTGATACTACAGAAGGAAGGATATCTGAATGGAGCACAGGTTATACTATAGGAGGCAGGATATATGGATGGAAGCACAGGTGATACTACAGAAGGCAGAATATCTGGATGGAAGCATATGTGATACTATTTATTTATTTTTATTTATTTTATTTTACATTTGTTAACCGGGATAGTCTGACTGGACAAGGTCCATTTACAGCGGAGGCCCGGGGAGAAAAGCTCCACAAGTAAATTAACTTATACTATAATATAGTTAAAGAGACAATGCATGAAACAAAGCAGAAAGATATACAAAGTATCAAACAAGAAAAAAAATCTTATCAATTATATGCATTAACAAAGAAATCTAGAGTTGACTTTTCATGCTTCCTAATTGTGGCTTACCTACAGAGGGTAAGGAAAGTGGGAGAGAGGAGAGGTAGTTATGTGATACTGGGACATTTCCAGTTCTTAGTAAGGTATGATTTGAGTGAGTTTTTGAACTGCAAGGTATTTGAGGCAGATGTAATGGAGGTGGGAAGATTGTTCCAGGTTTTAGCAATGGTGTGAGAGAAAAGAGCTTTCCCTGCTGTGTTGTTAGCCCTAGTGATAGTGAGAAGAGATTTGTCAGCAGAGCGAAGGGGACGACTGGTAGAGTAGTAAGATAGTAGTTGATTCAATGCAGGGGTTTTGTCAGGGTATCGTAGGATTTTAAAAGCAAAAACTAGTTGATGGTGGTTGATTAATTGTGGAAGTTCTAACCATTGTAAGTCTCTTAGTACCGGACAGTGATGTGTTCTAAACGCAGAGTTGTTAGCAAACTTGGCAATTTCATTGTAGGACAACTCAAATTTGTCAAGATCACTTTTTCTAGTATGGGTTAGGACTGGCGCTGCATACATAAGAGCAGATAGTAGGTGAGTTTGGGCAAGGGTAATACGCGCCTTATCTGTGAGGAACGTTTTGTGTCTATAAAGAGTACCCATTTTTTTCTGTACCTTTTTGATGGCTTGAGCTATATGTACATCAAAGAAAAGATTTGTGTCTATTTCTACACCCAGGAATTTAGTATGGGAAGTTGGACAGATGACAGTGCCATTTTTAGAACTGATGGTGAAGGAGAAGGAGGAGGGTTCACATTTATTAGGGGTAAACAGTAGCAGTTTCGTCTTTTTGGGGTTTAGAATAAGTTGGATGTTTGTGATCCAACTTTCGACAGAGCTGAAGGATTTTCGGGTGAGCTTTTGTAAGGTGGTTAGAGACGAGGCTGAGCAGATAAGTGTAGAGTCATCTGCATACTGTATAAGTGAGGCATGTTGGGTGGAAGTGTGTAGGTTATTTGTGAAAATAGAGAAAAGAAGTGGGCCCACTATTGAGCCCTGTGGAACACCTATGGTAGTTGGAAGTAGGGGAGATAGTGTACCTTGTCATAGGACAGATTGCTGTCTATCTGACAGGTAGTTTTTGAACCAGGAGATAGTAGTTGTTGCAAAGGATAGGGAGGCTAGTGAATCTAGTAGTATTGGGTGTGAGACCATATTGAAGGCTTTGGATAGGTCTAAAAAGATAGCAGATACATAGTTATTCTCATTTCTGAGTTGCTTAATTAGATTAGTAAAGGAGAGGAGAGCAGTGATTGTGCTGTGGTGTGGGCGAAAGCCATGCTGAGTGGAAGAGAGGAGGTTGTGTTTGCTCAGGAATTGCATAACTTGGGAGTGAATACATTTCTCAAGCAGTTTGGATAAGGGAGACGGAATGGCTATGGGATGATAATTAGAGAAGTCATAGGAATTGCCACCTTTGTGGAGGGGAATGATATAAGAAACTTTCCAGAGCTGGGGGGCATATACCTCCTGAATAGATTGGTTAATCAGAATTGAAACAGAGTAAGATAAGGACTCTGCTGCTATTTTTAAGAAGTTGGCAGGTATGTTGTCGCCTGTGAGGGTGGAAGGTTTAAGTTTTAGGATGAGTTTTTTAATTGTGGAGGTGGGAACTGGTGAGAGAGTAAAGGAAGGCAAGTTGTTTGGACTTTTGTTAGTGGTAGGTGAGGGGTTGTTTATGGATAGTTGTCCTGATAGTGACTGGATTGAGTCTATAAAGTGATGACTGAATTGGGAAGCAATGTTACTACTATTATTAGTGGAAGTGGGAGTGGGGGTAGTCATTTTGCCAGGTTTTAAAAGGGAGTTGATGGCTTGCCAAAATTTTGAGGGGTCTTTTGAATGTTTGTTTTGGATACCTATTCTGCTTATCAAGATTTGTTTGCTTTTTGGCCTGATTCCTAAGCTGTTGGTAGATTTGCTTGGTTTGTATAGTGTTGTCCTTTTTCTATTGTCTCCAGGCCTTGTCTCTTGACTTTAATAAGGCTCTAGTGTCCCTAGTTAGCCATGGTGCATAGTTAGCTTTAGCCCTAATTTTTCTGATGGGAGTGACTGTGTTGAGAACAGTAGTAAATGTACTATTAAAGTAGTCAACTGCCTGGTCTAGTCCTAGAGTTAGTAGTGGTTTCCAGTTACATTGTTTTAGTATAGCGTTTAGTTCCTGTGGGTTTAGTTTGCGGTCATCTCTAATTTGTCTGTATACTATAGGTTTGGGCCTGTTGATAAGTTTTCTTAAGAGATAGGTAGGGTGGTGGTCACTAAGGCCATCTGGTAGACAGCCAGTATTTAGATCACCTAGTAGGATAGTTTCTTGTGGAAGGTTGTCTCTAGCCCACTGAAGGATTTCCTCAATTATGGGACAGTTATTTCCTGGAGGGATGTAGCTCCAGAGTATGTTAATTTTTTTGTATTGTTTATAGTAGCCAGCACTGAGCCTAACATTTCAGCATTGTGAAGTTTTGGGGGGGCGGGTTGTAGAGGTTGGAGATCAAGAGTATTTTTAAATAGAATTGCCACTCCACCTTCCTTCTTGCTTGTTCTATCTAATCTTAGGATATTATATCCTGGGGGGAGAATTTCCTCATTTTGTATGCTAGGTTTCAGCCATGTTTCAGTTATGGCTAATAGGTCTGGGGAGTACTGGGTTATGAATGCATGTAGGTTAGCAAGTTTATTGGAGATACTCCTTATGTTTAGATTAATAATTAGTAGATCAGATTTCTGTTTGTTAGAAAGTATGGTGGGGCATGGTCTTGGGTATGGATGTATGTCCCCTGAAATAAGTATTCTTTTACTAGGCATTATGATTTGTTTGATTGTGCATATTATGTCTATGAAGGATGTGCATGGTGTTTTTCTAGTGTATGATCCTGGTAAGCAAGTCTTATAGATGTGTAGTGTGGAACTCTCTTGAAATAGTGAAGAGCAGACAGGGAAGTGTGTGTGAGATTTTACTTGTGAGGTAGTATGTGTTATGTGGTAGGAGGTGCTGTGAAGTGCTATACTGGTATGAATGGATGTGATGAAAGCGAGAAAGGTAAGAGCTGTTAAGAGAGAAGATACTGTGATTTGCATTTTAATGTGGGAGTGGTGTTTGTTTATCTGTAGTATTCAGGTGTAAGTATAGTAGCAGTTGAGGAGGTCTAGATGTTTGATGATTGTGTGTGTTTATTTAGAAGAGAGTTAGTGGGTGTGGTTGTTAGGATCAGGTAGTTGATAGATGTGGGGGTAGTCAGTTGATGTAGGCTTAGAAATAAGTCTAGGGGTAGTAGGGACGAGTGGGAAATGGGGGCAGGGTAGGGGAGCAGAGTGAGCCAAGCGTATCGAGGTGAACAGAGTGGGTCCCAACCAGACCCCAACCAGACCACGAGACAGCAGAGATAATCAGTATGTGCTGTTCAGGACAGTACAGTCATAGAGCATAACTAGGGTGAGGGAACAAAAATACAGAGTTCCTTGCACTTGTTCTAGTTTTGTTTTTTAAATTGTCCCATTACTTTGTAACAACTAACTGCAGGAGTTAACAAGGAGAGCTACTACATTACTTGCTAGTGCTGCTGGTTCCCGAGTGGGATACTAACACATTTGTATGCTATTTAGGAAGTGTACATAACAAAAAATATTAAACTTGTTTCCTTTTTTGTGAATAGTACAAGGTTTAATAAGTGAGAGTAGTCTTTTAGAGGTTTCAGGATAGCGTAGACATCAGTCTCCTAATGTTGCGAGCCTTTCAATGGGGTGGACACAGGAGGATGGGAGAAGAAAAGTGAAGAGTTCCTAGGAGAGGAGAGAGGAGAATATCACTGTACATTAGAGAAATGTAGCAAGTAGCATAGTCTGCTATGTTATCTAGATAAAACCACTAGAGAAACAACGTATAGGATCCTTACTCAGTGGCAAAGATACTACAGGTGATACTACAGAAGGCAGGATATCTAGATGCAGCACATGTTATACTACAGGAGACAGGATATCTGGATGAAAGCACATGTGATACTACAGGAGGCAAGATATCTGGATTGAAGCACAGGTAATACTACAGGAGGCAGGATATCTGGATGGAAGCACAGGTGATACTACAGAAGGCAGGATATCTGGATGGAAGCACAGGTGATACTACAGGAGGCAGGATATCTGGACGGAAGCATAGATGATACTACAGGAGGCAGGATATCTGGATGGAAGCACAGGTGATACTACAGGAGGCAGAATACCTGGATGGAAGCACAGGTGATACTACAGGAGGAAAGATATCTGGATGGAAACACATATGATACTACAAAAGGCAGGATATCTGGATGGAAGCACATGTTATACTACAGGAGGCAGGATATCTGGATAGAAGCACAGTTGATACTACAGAAGGCAGGATATCTGGATGGAAGTGCAGGTGATACTACAGGAGGCAGGATATCTGGATGGAAGCAAAGGTGATACTACAGAAGGCAGGATATCTCGATGGAAGCACATGTGATACTACAGGAGGCAGGATACCTGGATGGAAGCACAGGTTATACTACAGGAGGCAGGATATCTGGTTGGAAGCATAGGTGATATTACAGAAGGCAGGATATCTGGATGTAGCACAGGTTATACTACAGGAAGCAGGATATCTGGTTAGAAGCACAGGTGATACTACAGGAGGCAGAATATCTGGATGGACGCACATGTGATACTACAAGAGGCAGGTTATCTGGATGGAAGCACAGGCGATACTACAGGAGGAAGGATATCTGGATGGAATCATAGGTGATACTGCAGGAGGCAGGATATCTGAACAGAAGCACAGGTGATACTACAGGAGGAAGGATATCTGGATGGAAACACATATGATACTACAGGAGACAGGATATCTGAATGGAAGCACAGGTGATACTACAGAAGGCAGGACATCTGGATGTAGCACAAGTTATACTATGGGAGACAGGATATCTGGATGGAAGCACAGATGACAATACAAAAGGCAGGATATCTGGATGGAAGTACAGATTATACTACAGGAGGCAGGATATCTGGTTGGAAGCATAGGTGATATTACAGAAGGCAGGATATCTGGATGGAAGTGCAGGTGATACTACAGAAGGCAGGATATCTGTATGGAAGCACAGGTGATACTACAGGAGGCAGGATACCTGGATGGAAGCATAGGTGATACTATGCTTTCAATCAATGTTTACTGAAACTGAAAAGTCTTACTAGATAATTTATAATTCATATCTTTATGAGTGTCTGTTCTGAGTAATTTGTCAGAATTATGTGCCCTGAGTTGTGTCATTTATAGTCATGGTCTTCTTACAACTAATGACTTCATGATTAGTACGATAAATATGGTTGATCCCTTATGTATAGGTGTACCATCCCTATAAGGTAGTAAGGTTTACAGCAGTGAAAGGATTGAACAACATAAGTTTTGAATTCTACGTGCATTAAACATTGTGGGGCAGAGTATTTAACAACGACAATGTTTAATTTCTGATTCATTATTATTTTTAAAGTATTTAGTATGATGTTTTACTTTTGTAGTTGTTTCTATTTTATATTTTAAAATTTACAGTTGTTATTTATGATTATAGATGTGTCTGTTGCTTTTAGTACTAGCAAAAACTAAATGAATTTTATTTTAGTGTTTCAAGTTGCAATTCGTGTATATGATTAATTGCCTTTGTGTTGTATTGGTTAATTGTTTAATTAAGGGGTGGAGGGAGGAGTGTTCTTGTGAGGATATAAACCTGTTTTTGTGCCTCCTGTTTTTTGTCTGAAGAAGTTTGGTCATTGCACCAGACGAAAAGCGTTTTACTTCATTTCCTCGGTGTGGCGCTGTGTTTTGTTTTTCTAATAAAGGGCTGAATAGCTGAAGATTCTTGAGTTTTCAAGTGCTTTGTTCTGCATTTTTTGTCTATCTACAGCATTGTCATGTCCATAATAATCATCAGTTTCAGGGTCACCCATTTCAAATCTATTTCTTGCATTTCCTCAGGAAGCAGTACAAAATTTCCTACAGCATTGTCATGTCCATAATAATCATCAGTTTCAGGGTCACCCATTTCAAATCTATTTCTTGCATTTCCTCAGGAAACAGTACAAAATTTCTGTGTTACACCTTTAGTAACAGTCACCACGTACCCTCCACTTGATACCACATGAAGGTAAAAGTTGTCATTTGTGTCATACCTCTCAACTGTTTTGATTTTCACAGAATGTCTAGATTTTTGTCCCGTATTTTTGGTCTGTTCCTCTTAAAATTTGTGTATTTTTTGGACAAATCATGGAGGACTGATGTCACTAAGTAATGATATATGTTTGCGTTACAGACTTCATATCTTTCAGAAAATGCATGGTAGGACAAATCCTGTTATCCTAGCCACTTTCTAAGTTTACAAGAGCAATATTTAAAATCTGTCCATATTTTTAGGGCTTTGACCCCCGCCCCCCCATTATTTTAGGCTTTGTCCATATTTTTTCTACTAAGAGGTTGAGAGGCATGATTTGTGTGGAGAGGCTCTAAGAGAAATATCATATACCTATATATAAATATATGTAATTATATATATGGATCTACTTCAGTAGATCGAACTTTTAAATGTTCGAAGACAATATGGCCGAGACCATAACATCGAACATGTAAAAGTTCGAAAACTGAAGAAAAAAGAAAAAAAAAAAACTAAACTGGGTACCAGGGGGGCAAGCCCCCCTGCACCCCCCCCCCATGTGGGGGGCTGCACCTAACTGCACCCCTCTCTACTTAAATATACCAACTCTGAGATCGCACTATATTGATGAAAAGGGAAATCTTCCCATTCCGCACTGTACAGGGATCTCCATTCAGTCCATTCGAACTTTTAAATGTTCGATGTTATGGTCTCGGCCATATCATCTTTGAACATATAAAAGTTTGATCTACTGAAGGTGACATATATATATATATATATATATATATATATATATATCTATATATATATATATATATATATATATATATATATATATATATGTGTGTGTGTGTGTGTGTGTGTGTGTGTGTGTGTGTGTGTGTGTGTATATATATATATATACATATATCTATATCTATATCTATATATATATATATATATATGGGTCTACCTGAGATGGTAGACAAGCCATTTCATCGACTTTCATTTGGTCGACAATTCATTTGGTCGAAAGGCAGATTTGCCCCCCTCCCTAATGTTGTGCGACCCTGGAGTTGATATATATATAGTTAGGGGGGGTGCGGGGGGCACAGCCCCCCACATAAAACTGCTTGTCGACTAAATGAAAGTCGATCATATGGCCTGTCGACCATGTGATAGGGATCCATATATATATATATATATATATATATATATATATATATATATATATATATACATATGTTCTGGAAAATGTATCCATCTCATCTTTCTGTTGCATTTTTAATAGTATTAGTATCCCTAACCTCCTGTAGTACTTTTCAGACATCTTAGGCAAAGCCATGCATGTGTGAAGTATGTCACAATATACACCTTTTAAAATAATTTTAAGAATAATTTTGTTATTGTTGTGCAATGTTGTTCTTGTTTGTCTTTTCGTCTTTTCCCGGTTAGGGGTCGCCACAGCAGAACTCCGGTCCGCTAATGATTGGCAGTAGATTTTTATGGTGCCGAGTTGCCAGCCCAAAGCCCAACCTTCAACAAAGGCATGCCCATTCACGCATGTCTTTCGAACGCCACTCGACCGCGGGGAGGACATGCAGACTCCACACAGAAGGCACTCCAGCTGAGAATCGAACAGGAGAACCTCTTGCTGTCTGGCAACAATGCTACATTGTTGTGCAATGTGATGTTCTAAAATTTAAAAAAATCAGAATATTTATCATGGAATATAGCTTACTATTTTGTTGAATGGCCCTTTTTAGATTGATGAGGCTATGTTTGCAGGGATGGACACTACATTATGAAAGCTGGTATACAATTCTAAAGATCCAGGCTATATCCCTGTCAGGCATAGACCTTCTGATAGAGGTAGGCAATTCATTGACTTATGGATAAGTTAGAGGTCACCTCTAAGTAACCTATGTGAAACAGAATATAATGCAAGTTTCAGAGCTCCTAAGCTTTTTCTAGTAAAAATCATTCTTTGCAAATTGTTTCCAATGATTTTTGAATGACTACAGAATACAGAACTTGATGTGATAATAGGTTGGTTCTAAGTGATATAAAGTTGAACAATAATTTATTTTTTATTTTTTATTTTTTATTTTATTTTACATTTGTTGACCGGGCTAGTCTAGCTGGATATATGTCCATTTTCAGTAGAGGCCCGGGGAGAAAAGCTCCACATAGAAGACTTACACAAACAGTACATTAAACATTAATTACAAGAATCTTGTGAGACGATAACATGTGTTCAAGGTAACAAAAACATTTTTTTTGTTTTTACTATGAGAAGAGAGAGAAGGATTTAGAAGTATGTGGTAGACACCCAAAGCAAAGTGATGAGCAGGAATAAGAGAACAAAGTAGTTAAAAATGGGATTGGAAGAATTAGCTGTAGGGAAGTAACTTGTTGATAAGACAGTAAGACGGCCAATTCAGTTGTTCCTAGTTACAGTAAGTCAGCTTAAATGGTTGTGGACTTAAAGTTGCAGGAAGAGAGATGTAAAAAAGATGTTGGGCAAGACTAACAGTGAGAGATACTCTAGTCAGGGTTAGTACAGGGACATAGCCAGGGGGTTGTAAGGTATGACTTAAGTTTTGTTTTAAATAGTGAAGTTGAAGGAGATGTAAGTTCACCAGGAAGTAAGTTCCAGCTTTTGCCTACAGTGTTAGTGAAGAGGGATTCTCCTGCTTTATTGTTAGATTTTTGAGTAGAGATGAGTAGTTTGTTTGCAGAGCGTAGGTTTGTAAGATTTTTATATGGGCAGATTAGATTTTTGAGAACTGGTGTGTTACTTGGATGATACAGGGTTTTATGGGTAATAGTTAATTGGTGAAGTAGAATTTGGTTCTGCAGTTCCAGCCAACCCAGTTGTTTCAGATTTTGGCAGTGGTGGTATCTAACAGGGGAGCCTGTAGCAAATCTGGCAATGTTGTTGTAGGCGATTACCAACTTGTTGAGGTTGCTTTTTGATAGATTAGTGTATATAGGGGATGCATAAAAGTGTGTTGAGATGAGGTGGGTGCGGGCAATAGAAGTTCTAGCTATGGGAGTAAGGAAAGGTTTAATAGAGGGAGCCTAGTTTTCGGTTAACTGATTTTATTGTGGTGTTAATATGAGTATCAAAGTTAAGGCTGTGGTCAATTGTCACTCCCAAGAGTTTAGTGGTAGTGTCAGGGGATATAACTGTAATATTTTTAGATTCAATAGTGAAGTAAAGTGGGAGGGACTTGAGTGTGGGAGTAAACAGTAGAAGTTTAGTCTTTTTGGTGTTAAGGAGGAGGCAACGCTGTAAAAAACAATCCTCAACAAGTTCAAAGACATTTTGGGTGAGTGATTGTAGTTCAGATGGTTCAGTAGCTGAGGAGATTAAGGTAGAGTCATCTGCATATTGAATGGATACAGCATGTGGGATACTAGTAGACAGATCATTTATAAAGATAGAGAATAGAAGAGGGCCCAGAATAGAACCTTGGGGTACACCAAGTGAGACAGGAAGGTGGGAAGATAGAGTGTTGTCCCAGAGTACTGCCTATTGCCTGTTGTCTAAGTAGGACTTGAACCACTGTAGAGCTTGAGTATCAAGTGAAAGGGACTTAAGTATATTCAGTAGAAGGTGATGGTTAACCATATCAAATGCTTTTGAAAGATCTATGAAGATAGCAGAGGACAGGGTGTTATAGTTACGGTTCTTGTTAATATGGTCAGATAATGATAAGAGGGCTGTAGTGGTGCTGTGGAAAGGTCAAAAGCCATGTTGCAAGTTAGCTAAAAGGTTATTTTGTTTGCAGAGCGTAGGTTTGTAAGATTTTTATATGGGCAAATTAGACTTTTGAGAACTGGTGTGTTACTTGGATGATACAGGGTTTTATGGGTAATAGTTAGTTGGTGAAGTAGAATTTGGTTCTGCAGTTCCAGCCAACCCAGTTGTTTCAGATTTTGACAGTGGGGGGATCTAACAGGGGAGCCTGTAGCAAATCTGGCAATGTTGTTGTAGGCGATTGCCAACTTGTTGAGGTTGCATTTTGATAGATTAGTGTATATAGGGGATGCATAAAAGAGTGTTGAGATGAGGTGGGTGCGGGCAATAGAAGTTCTAGCTATGAGAGTAAGGAAAGGTTTAATTCTATAGAGGGAGCCTAGTTTTCGGTTAACTGATTTTATTGTGGTGTTAATATGAGTATCAAAGTTAAGGCTGTGGTCAATTGTCACTCCCAAGAGTTTAGTGGTAGTGTCAGGGGATATAACTGTAATATTTTTAGATTTAATGGTGAAGTAAAGTGGGAGGGACTTGAGTGTGGGAGTAAACAGTAGAAGTTTAGTCTTTTTGGTGTTAAGGAGGAGGCAACGCTGTAAAAAACAATCCTCAACAAGTTCAAAGACATTTTGGGTGAGTGATTGTAGTTCAGATGGTTCAGTAGCTGAGGAGATTAAGGTAGAGTCATCTGCATATTGAATGGATACAGCATGTGGGATACTAGTAGATAGATCGTTTATAAAGATAGAGAATAGAAGAGGGCCCAGAATAGAACCTTGGGGTACACCAAATGAGACAGGAAGGTGGGAAGATAGAGTGTTGTCCCAGAGTACTGCCTATTGCCTGTTGTCTAAGTAGGACTTGAACCACTGTAGAGCTTGAGTATCAAGTGAAAGGGACTTAAGTATATTCAGTAGAAGGTGATGGTTAACCATATCAAATGCTTTTGAAAGATCTATGAAGATAGCAGAGGACAGGGTGTTATAGTTACGGTTCTTGTTAATATGGTCAGATAATGATAAGAGGGCTGTAGTGGTGCTGTGGAAAGGTCGAAAGCCATGTTGCAAGTAAGCTAAAAGGTTATTTTGGAGGAGATGGTCTAGCAGTAGACAATGGATGCATTTTTCCAAGATTTTAGCTATGGGAGAGAGCAGGGCAAATGGACGGTAGTTAGAAAGTTCTGTTGAGTTACCACCTTTGTGTAGGGGAATTATATGTGAGATTTTCCAGATGGATGGGATGGTGCCTTCAGTGATGGTTCTATTAATTAGGATAGAGATAGGGTAAGCAATACATTTTGCTGCTATTTGAAGATACTTAGCAGGTAAGAGGTCGGCAGAGGGGGTAGAGGATTTAAGTTTTTGAAGGAGAGTACAGATAAGGGATGTAGGCACAGGTTGGATTTGGAAAGTGGGTGGTGGGTTCTTTAAGGATGAAGAAAGATTAGAGGATACAGGAGGTAGAGAGTTAGAAAGTGACTGGATAGCTTCAGTGAAGAAGGTATTGAAGGAATCAGCAATTAGTTTGGGAGTATTGGTGCTGATTCCAGAGGGGGTTGGCGTTTTAGAGTTGTCGGGATGTAGTAGTCTATTGGGAGTATTGGTGCTGATTCCATAGGGGGTTGGCGTTTTAGAGTTGCCGGAATGTAGTAGTCTATTGATTCCTGACCAGAATTTTTGTGGGCTTTGTTGGTTGGAATGTTGGAGTTGAAAGAAGAAGTTTTTTTTTGTCCAGTAGTATAGATGTTTTAGTTGAGTTTCTAAGTTGTTTAAATTTTAACTAATCTGATGGGGTTTTAGAGGTATGCCATTTGGCCCAAAATTTGTTTCTTAGTAGAAACTTTTGCTTAGTTTCTAATTTATAATCTAGTTTATAATCTCATAGGATTGACAAGAAGTGCCTTTAGAATTCATGGGCTGCAACGTGTGCTTTTCTGATTTTGGTAGACAGACACTGTTTAAAATTTAAATTGTTAGAAGGCTATGGCTGAGACACTAGTTTTCCTTTTTGAATCTTTTCAACAAGTGGTTGGTAGTCTTTATCCATCTTTTCTTTGTGTATGATAAAAGTTTTAATTGCCGTATGCTGTTATCCCTAGATTTTCATCGACTGTGTCATTTTTAAGATATGAACATTTATTTTGTAATTATCACCTTTGTCCTTTTTATTCCCAGTTTTGTATCTGCAAAGAATTGTACAAAATGAAGTGGACTCAGCATGGAGTCATGTGGGATACCACTGGCAGCCTCCAAATCTAACTTGTATCCTACTGCCTAACTACTGTTTTCCTATTGAATTACATACAAATTGGCATTTAATGCTTTTTCCTTAATTTGTCAGTTATTCCTTATATAAAATAATGTCAAATGCCTTAGTTCAACATAAGCAGCATGTGCTGTCAGTCTTTCATTAAGTGCTGCTATTACCTCTTCAAAAATGCCACTAGATTAAAAAAAAAGATCTTCCTTTAACAAAGCCATAATGCTTTATATGTAACAGAAGCAGATCCTCATGTATCATAAGCTCTTTTGTGACTGCCCCTATAATTTTAAGTAGAATACTGGTCAGATTGATTGATGTAAAACTATTTATATCTAATATGACCCACCCCCAGCTTTGTGAAGTGGTACAACTACAGCCTGTCATGATAGGTCAGGGAGGGTCTATATTACTTTGCCGAAAGTTATTTTCAGCGAACACCTATTCATTAATATGTATTCAGTGGAAATCAGATCTGTGATTCTCTGAATTTTCCATGGGTAATGAAGTAGTTGGCCAACTACACAACTTTGCCCTTTTCCCCATTGCAGTGTGATCTTGGAGTTGGTATATATAGTTCGGGGGGGGGTGTGGTGCAGCCCACCACATCAGGAGTGTGTGCAGCAAAGCCCCTCACTTGGATGAGTTTGATTTAGTTAGTCATGGGTTCCGTTGTGCTGTGGGGCAATTGTTTCACTGTCATTGGAAAATTCAGCAAATCGCGGAAGTGATTTTCGCTGAATACATGCCAATGAATAGGTGTTCACTGAAACTAATTTTGGCGAACTAATATAGACCCATCAGGGATATATTCACAGGCTAATATTTAGTTTAGACTGACTAAAGGGGTTTAATTTAAATCACTGAGGACTGAAGTCACCAAATAGTAGTACATTTGAGTTTCAGACTTCAAATCCTTCAGAAAATGTATGTTAACACAAACCCTGTTACTCTAGCAACTGTCTGAGTATATAAGAGCAATATTTAAAATCTTTCCCTATTTTTGGACCTTTGTTCCCACATTTTGTCAGGCTTTGTCCAGATTTCTTGCACTAAGAGGTTGAGAGGTATGCTACCTATACATAATCTGAGGTGGCCATTTTTTGGACCTGTGTAGGCAGTGGTGATATCGATACATACTAGGTGTCACATTGAATGGTTATGTCTGCTATTACCTACTGTTTTTCAGTTGTTGGGATAATGAACTCTTGCAAATGGGTCAACAGCTTACTTCTGCAATTCAACAATCACTAAACTTTTTTTTTTTTTATATGTAGCCTCATATGGGAAACCATTAAATGCATAACTGTATAAACCTCATACTCCAATGGTAATCTTTTGTTGAAGCCAATGAGATTCTTGTCTTATAAAGGTTATTTTCCACAGTTTGTCTTGTGGCTTCCAGGCATACCCCCAAAATGCTATTCTCTTAGTCAGTTACAGACCTGGTTTTGTTTTTCTTGTGCTTCCCTGTTCACTGCAGCAGTGAAATGTTGTAATGACTGCTATGTAAGTATAGTGGAACTTCTGTCAGAATTAAACTGCTATCCAAGAAAAAATGCATTTTACCAAGGTGAATCCACAAAGAAGGTTAAGAACGAAATAGAGTACTTTGTAAACAACTTTTAGGACTACACAGAGGCCAAACAAAAGAGCTATGAAATGAAATTAGAAATGTCTCAGGTTTGTGTGTCTGACAAATAAGAATACACAGACAGGTCTCGTTTATACCTAGTAATGTCATCAAAACTTGTTGATTTACTTAGGAAAGCAATTATTTTAGCTTCAGAACCCTGAAGTTTTTTCACTGCCACAGACTGGGTAATCCCATCCTTTAGGATTTTAAACTTTTAAGCAGACATGTTAACACTTAAGAGTTTTATTGCTGTTATGTTATTTATGGGCATGTGTAATGCAATGCTGTGTCACTGCTGAGTCATTCTGCACAATTCCTAAGTAAAGGCATTTTAATCATTTTAAATAAATGAATATATATGTATTTATTTAACATTTGTTTACCGGGAAAGTCTGACTGGGACAGAGCCCATTTCAGCTGAGGCCAGGGGAGAAACGCTCCAGATGCACGTCTTTGGAATAAGTAAATAAATAGTTAAAATTGTCAGTACTTATTATCATCCATCATCCTCCTTTGGTAATTCAAAACATTTTAACTTTGAATCGCTCTTCTTTTCTGAGGCACTGTAACCCAATCACATTGCTTGTTTTTTGCATTAACAGAAAAGCCAGATCTAGTGCTATCTCCATTTGTCTGCTAGGGATTGATGACATAGGCTAGTAAATGATATTTGTACAAATTCTATTGAATAGATATTATAAGTCATCTGCAGAACTCATCCCTCTGCAGAAATAAATTTAATTGCATTTTTTAAACTGTTTGGTCTAACATTGCTACATACTCAAGTGTGCTAGCTTGCACTGCATTTGAATTGTTTTTACTGCTGTTTTAGCTACTTTTCGTATATATAAAAAATATATATATTTTCCTGTAAGTCCAGATTCAGATTTGCTGTATCCAGGACTGTATGTAAGCTTCTGAGCCCCCCCCCCCCAAGCTTTCTGTGTTGGAGGGAAGCCTTCTAGCTTATCAGTGGGAGTGGTAAGCACTAGGCAACCTATCTACCACATAATGAGTGGTTCTGGCCCAGAAATTGTAGTTATTGGCCGTTTGGGCAGTTTTTCCATCTCTCTCAACTTTCTGATTTAAAAGCCCGCATTTGCACTTGTTTCCCCCCTTTCCTGTAACTAGTTTAGTCCAGATACAGATTCTTAGTTTTAGCACTTGAATTTGCTTATTTGTGATCAACACTTGTTCAGAACTTGTAAGTACTAAATAACCAACTAATTACTACAGCACTCAACCTTCCTCATTACCTAGAGGAAAACAGTTTTGGTACTTACTTTCCTCACTTGCTTAGAGAAAAACAGCTCTTGTACTCACTTTCTTAGAGGAAAATATTTTTTTATTCAGGCATGTCCAAGGGTCAGCTCCCAGTGTTCTCTCCTGTTTAGCTGATGAATATGGCCATCTTGGGGCAATGTAGAAATTGCCTCATGTACACAGACAACCCTCTCCTCCTACCACCCAACACTACAACCTGTGAGAGATGCACTTATCTAGCCAAACTGGAGGTAAAGCTCTCTCCAATCAAGACTGAACTTGACAGTCAAGAGGAGAAGGTAAACACTTGCACCACACCACACTCATCACATAGTGTCACTAAATTAAAACCACCAAAATCCACACATAGAAACACAAAAACATTAGCGGAGGCTCTCAATAATAATCTGCTCAAGCAACAGAGACTTCCAAAGCAGAAATGCAAGCAACCTCCACCCCCCAACACAA
The DNA here is from genome assembly GCF_019279795.1 of Protopterus annectens. NCBI lineage: Eukaryota > Metazoa > Chordata > Ceratodontiformes > Protopteridae > Protopterus > Protopterus annectens. The sequence goes on from NC_056741.1 coordinate 419,774,593, forward strand.
CCCAAATGACACATAGCCTGCAGCCTCAGTGTGCCACTCAACCACAGCCAATAAGGCAAAACAACGTGCCTAACACACTAGTCATAGGTGACTCTATAGTCAGGCACACTCATGTTCCACTCACCAGGCTAAACAAGGAGAAGGTTACTGTCAGCTGCCTGTCGGGTGCCAGGATCCACCACATAACACACGCACTTAGGTCACTCCACAACAAGTACAAATATGACTCTGTCATTGTCCATGTTGGTGTGAATGACCTGAGACGTACCTCCCTGGACTACATGAAGAGAGACATGGAAGAGCTCTCTGATCTTGTAGCCCAGGCAGGTATGACCCTAGCCCTGAGTAGCATTCTGCCATCACCCAGAATGATGCAGCAGTACAAGGACAAAATGATTGACTTCAACAATTGGCTAAGCCTCTGGTGCCATTCTAAAGGGATCCAGTATCTATCTGCCTGGGATGACATGGTCGACAAACCACGATGCTTTGCCAGAGATGGCCTGCACCTGTCACCCCTGGGATTCCAGATACTGGCTAAGGTTCTTGCTGCCCCTATAGTGCCTTTTTTAGGCAAGGATCAAATGACAAATTCACCACTGTAACAGAAATAGGCAAGCAAAAACTGAGGGTGATGCTACTCAATGCTAGAAGTCTAAATCTCAAAATGCACTCACTTGAGGCACTTCTTAAAATGGAAAACATCGATATCTGTGCAGTGACTGAGACCTGGTTCAAGGCTCCAGAGAGCACCCTGCACTACCAGGCTATAACTCATACCACACTTTTTGGTCATGTAACCTGGACCGAAACACCAAAGGTGGAGGTGTGTCCATATTCATTAAGGATATCCACACCTCCAGGCTAGTCGCTCAGCATAATGCAGCCAAGGTTATCCAAGTGCAACTAACTCTGGGCAAAACTGCAATCCAAATTGTAGCTTGCTGCAGATCACCCACCATGCCCCAGGATTCCCACTCCTCTTTTTCTGATGTACTGGAAAATATTAGGGTTCAACCAAACACCCTAATAATGGGCAATTTCAACTACCCCACCATTAACTGGGAAAATTACTCATGTACCAACTCCTTCGCTCAATGCTTTCTGGAATTCATAAACTCCAATGCCCTGGATCAACTAATCCACACCCCCACCAGGGGCAACAATATCCTAGATCTAGTCATTACCAACATGAGTGACCGGTGTTCCATACCTGAAGTCAATGCCTCATTGGTCCGATAAGCTAATTACCCTAGATATCCACATCCTGCCCCTACCCCCCCATTAAGGAAACCAAGGTAAAAAAAATTTCCAAAGCCAATTTCATGCATCTTAAGACAGAAGTGGTGAACTTCATGACACCCATGCAGATGGACAATACAGTTACGACTAGTGAATCCTACACAATTGCACTTTATAAGCACTTACATGAGTGCATGGATCGTGCTATCCCAAACAGAACCAAGACGCTATCCTCCAAAAAAAGGAAGCCAATCTGGTGGTCCCCTGCCATAAACAAACTGTACAACAAAAGGAAGAAACTGTTGCAAAAGAGAGTACAATCCCGTGAGTGGAGGAGCTCCCTGGTCAGCCTCAGTAAGAAGCTGCGATCCCTGATAAAATCCTCCAAAGCTAGTTATGAAAACAAAATTGCCACTGATTCTAAAGGCAACCACAAAGCATTCTATAGCTATGTCAAGAATCTCAATGGCAACACTCAGATCTGCTCTGAGTTACAGCATAATGGCACTAAATATATAGACCCAACTGATATTGCCAGCATCCTGGCAGACAGGTTCAGTGCTAACTTTACCCCCCTCTCACCCCCTAAAGAGCCCATCTCTATACCGGAAGAATGCAAAGTTCCTGTAATCACGACTGCACAGGTAAAAAACACACTCTCCAAAGCCAAGAACACAACATCCATGGGACCAGACAACATTCCAGGCTGCGTTCTACACGAACCACAGAATGAAATGGCACCCCACCCAAGTACCATGTTCAATCACAGCCTCACCTCAGGCTTTGTGCCTGCTGAATGGCGCACAGTGATGGTTCTCCCACTCCACAAGGGGGAGCCACGATGGACCCCAGGAACTACCGCCCCTTTAGCCTGATGAGCCTGGTCTGCAAGGCCATGGAACGTATCATCATGGAACTTATAAACAAAGACACTGGTAATCTCCAAACTCTGGACCCCACCCAATTAGGGTTTGTAAAAGGCAGATCATGTCTCCTAAACATGATAGACTTCTTTGAAACAGTCACCAAAGCCGTAGACAAGGGTAAGGTGGTTCACACAGTCTATCTAGATCTTGCCAAGGCTTTTGACACCATCCTACACTCTGGAATTATAGATAAACTCAGTAAACTAGGTATAAATCCCTATATCACAAGATGGGTTGCCAACTGGCTCACTGACAGAACCCACACTGTGAAAGTAGCAGACTCCAAATCCGACTTCAGACTAATGACAAGTGGAGTACCAAAGAGTTCAGTCCTGGGTCCTCTCCTGTTTGGTATGTACTTCTCTGAAGTACAGACTAACACAGAAGGTCTTTGGCTAATGAAGTTCGCAGATGACTGCAAACTAGGAGCCATAATCGAAACTCCTAATGATGTGGACATCCTACAACAGGGCCTCACTGAGACAGATGCCTGGTGTCAAAGTCATGGCCTCAAGCTCAATGCCAAAAAGTGCATTGTCATCCCCTTTGGTAAAAACTCTGTACCCATGAACTACAACATAGGTGGTAGTATACTTAACACCGAAAGTGTGATAAGAGACCTTGGGACACAGGTGGACAGTAGTCTCTCCTTTGATAATCACATTGCCACAGTGGTCAGGAAATCCTTCTACATGGCACACCTCATCACAAAAGGTTTCTCATCCAGAAAAAAATGGTCATTGTTCCCCTCTACTCATCATTCATTAGACCCATTATAGAGTACAACTCCCCTTTTGGTATGTACCTAACAAGACATCTACAACAACTGGAAAGGCCGCAGAAATACCTCACAAAGAGGATTACCAGCCTCAAACAGATGCCCTACGCAGACCATCTAAAAAAACTGCAGCTTTACTCCTTCACATATCGCCTGCTCAGAGGTGATCTCTGCCTAACATACAAAGCTATGTCAAACCCAGAGCTGTTGGACATGCTCCACATAAAGAAATCTCAATCCCTCCGAGCTACACGCTCTAGGGACCTAAAACCTTGTCACCACAATAAACAGAATATGCCGGAGGGATATATTCCTGTCCCAGAGACTTCCCATACTCTGGAATAAACTACCTATCTATATCAAACAGAGCTCGTCATTAGCACTCTTCAAGAAAAATCTTGATGATTGGATGGGAAATAGGAAATTCAACTCGGGGGTCACCTCTGTGTCTCTGCTCGACAGTGGCACAGGAAAATAATTTTCTTGGGTGGAAAAAGCCAGGGTACCTTTTTGGCTGGGCTTGTATAGGCCCCAGGGCCGATAGCCTAGTACCTATCTATGAAGCTAAAAGCTTCAACAGAAGCACAGTGAAATGCATGTAATCTTACTTTATCTGCTGTACACATTAGCTTTTCCAATTTATCCTTGTTATTGCTATTAAGGCAAAATTTATGTAGTAGAATTTGATACAATACAGAAGACTGGTAATGACATATATGGACTAAGTACTTAACCTACTCTAACAGACAAATCAGCACAAATAAATATTCTTTATTCTGATGTCTCCAAAACTTTGGCATCTTTGTCAGATGGACTGAAGCCAAAGTTGCTGTCTTCCTCTGCAATTGTTTTGGATTTAACATAATAGTGGAAGGACCTACCTGGTGTTAGTATATATAGTTAGGAGGTGTGTGGGGGTGCAGCCCCCCACATTGGGGGGGGGCATAGCCCCCATTTATTTTGGTTTTATGTTGTCTGGTTTTGTTTTAAATTATTTGGTAAAAGCCACCACACACCCCAATGTGGGGGGGGGCTGCACCCCCACACCCCCTTAATATATATACTAACACCAGGATCGCACTACAGTGGGGAAAAGGACATATACCTTTGAACTGCCTTAGAGTACTACTTGTCAGTGAAATGAGCTTTAGGTGAAATGAGCTTTAGGTGAAATGAACTTTAGGTGATTTGGTCTCATTGAAATGAGTTTAGGTGAAGTGATACGTACCCCTCTCTTCATATAGTGCAGAGAGGTACATCTCAGGTTGTAAACACCCACATGCACTATGACAAAATCATACCTGTACCTGCTTGTTCAAGCACTTGAGTTTGTGCATGATCTAATTGACCCTGGCACCAGACAAGCAACTGACCATCACTCTTTCCTTTCTCAACCTGGTTAAGAGGCACAGCTGTGTGTCCTACAATGCAATCTGCTATGACTAGAATTTTTGGATAGATTTCTGCCTTTCAGGCTTAGCATTTAAGACTTTGGGATTCCTACTGCTATAGGAAGTGGCAGGCAGTCTATGAGAGTGTTGCTGGGGGAGTTTAACACCTGTGTTGCACTTTGGAGGTCTTTGTGGTTTAAACAAGTTGGTCTTAAGAACCTCAGCATATGATGGATTATGTACTGTATGAGTGTCATGGTTAACTGTGTTGTGTAGTGTACCACTGACAATTCTGATCTCTTGATTATCTGTGTGTGATATATTGGCCTCCAAGGACATTATATAAGAACATTTCTCACACACAACATTAAGCTGTTTAAGTAATAGTTGATCATCAGACAGCATGTGACAATTCTTACTTTGTCTCAAGATACCATCTCAATCAGGCTGGCTACAAATATTGTGGAGAAGTACTAGTTCATGATTTTGACAGGAGGGATGCTGGTGGTAGGTATACTGCTGGGGGAGGTAGTTGGTTTAGCTCTAAGTTGCAGGGGTGTGTAGGGTCTCAGGTGGTGGTATCAGCTGGGTTGGCCAATTTAAGTAGACAACTAGAATTTAGTTTTCCTAGACTAGGTGTGGTTTACTGCAGGTTAGAGTATCTTAATTGTGCTTAAAGCAGATTACTGTACACACAAAATTAAGACACTGAGGTCCATTTGATTTACCAAGGCTTCTTATAGACAAAAAGCTTGTGGGCAAACAACTCACTATAGAGTGAGTCCAATGGCAGCAGTGCAGTGCAGTGAGCATAACTCAGTGCAGCTCTTTTTTCTTCCCTATTTGCTGAAAAAACACTGTCTGGAATGACAGGAGGATGCCAAAATCAGTGCAGACATTTCTCAGTGTTCAGTGTTTACCACACTGTTCTGAGCCTTGAATCAAAGACCTGGGATGAGTATAACTCAGCTCAAGTTATAGGTGAGAGACTAAGGGAGAAAACCAGAAAGGCCATAAACATAAAACTAGTGGATCTCTTTAACCAGATCCTGCAGCAGAAAACAGTTTTCTCACCGTTGTGAAGGTGAACAAGTCCTAGGTCACAGGTGGGCTAGATTTATAATCAACTGTAAAACACTGGCAGGGAAGCCAGTAGCTATGTATCTACAGGAGGAAACAGAGGCTACATAACAAAGTGGCTGGGGGGACAGTAACAATTGTATCAATTGAAAGCAGGGATATCAGCTCATGTGACAGGCTGAAGATTCTTCTAAGTGCAAATTAGATAAGGCAATGTTTAGCAGAATTGATGAAAAAAGCATGATGCGAGTAGCTAAAGGTAGCATAAAACTACAGTAAATCACAATACTCCCATTATTGTAAATCAGATTGCATATCCATGGCACCAGACCAGGCAGAAATGAGTAGTGATCATACTTTTAGTCAAAAATTCTGCAGTAATTGTTTGTATGAGCACAGATCTTATAGTTAAAGCACAATGTTCTCACTTATTGCATCACAGGTACAAAAGCTATGGCTGCAGACAAGTAGAAATTCAAGCAGTATTTTTTAGGCTAAAAAAACATGTAGAAAAGTACAGGTTCATAGTTAGGTACTAGGCTATCGGCCCTAGGGCCTATACAAGCCTAGCCATAACGATTCCCTGGCTGTTGCCTCCTATAAATATTTACTTTCCTGGACCCCAGTCTAGAAGGGCTACTGATGTGATTCCCAGGGTGAATTTCCTATCTCCCATCCATTCGTCAAGGTTCCTCTTGAAGACGGCCATTGAGGCGCTCTGCCTGACATGTATGGGCAGCCTATTCCAGAGTATGGGGAGTCTCTGGGTCAGGGACCAATCCCCCCAGCATTTTCTATTCATCGTGATGACAAGGTTAAGATCCCTGGAGCATGAACCCCCCTCTTTCCTCAAATAGGTTAAACTGCTACAATTCAGTACAGGCATCATTTTCAAATCTAGGTGCTTAGGATTTCCCTCTCTCTTCCCCCCTTGGCTGACCTGGTGTGACTTAGTGTAAGTTTCTTCATTGTATGGATCTTTTACTGTTTTTTGTGTAACTGAATGACCTGCAGCTAAATTCTGGTTCTGCACAGACTGCTCTATTTTTTTCAGAGGCTCTATAAGTAGCTAGTGACTTTACTGAATTTCTGTGGTAATATTTGTGTTTAAACTGAACCTGTACCTAGAGAAAGTGTATAATCAGAGCTCCTCCTTGCTGCATGTGTTTTTTAATGTTTAAATTGCACACACACATTAAAGAAGTGCTTTTATGACTTGAATAACTTGGGCTAGCTATACCTGAAGTGCTTTTACTGGCAATTTTCCAGTTGTACAATTTGAATAATTGATTTAGTTTTTCTGGTATATCTTTAAAATCTGGCAAGTGTTTATTTGATGCATTGCTCTCTTGCTTAGGTTTCTTAGCTATAAATCTTAGTTCATTCTGAAGTATGCTACTTTACCCCCACCAAACCTTTCTGAATGCATTATTATATAATAACTGCCTGTTGTTGCCTTCATGCTTACCCTAGAATTTCTGCTTTTCTCTTTTCCTAGTTGAACTCTACAGTTCCCTACAAAACGGTGTCTACAGGACTGCAATCAGTTTCTCTCAACATTTAAACAGAGTAGGTTACACACAAAAGCATTTGTTAAGCTTTTACTTACAGTGCTTTGTAATTAAGCAGGTCACCATATTGGTCAGCCATAGGGCTCTTTGTTTCTACTTGAGTGGTTGCCTCCTTCCCCTGTAACTGAAGTAACTTGACTCTTACATTAAGAGCTGTAATACTTACCTTATAGCTTTAGGACACCTTAGGAAACCTTGTAAACTGCAATAGCCCTTCGTTAGCCTCTCACGCCTCGGGCTCTCTTTGCTCCCCTCCCTGCCCCCAATTCCCTCCCGCCCCCAGTACCTCTAAATTTATAGTACTATAGCCACTCCCCCACTTTCTAGATCCTATCTGCTTTCATCTGAGATAATTCCACCCACCCCCATTCTACTACCTACATTGTAATAGCACCTATTAGCTTTCATCTGGCATTCTCCCATCCCCCTTCCAGTACCTTTACCTCACCACTCTATCTTCTGGTGTTGCATCACCAGGTAAAACAAAGTTCCTTCACTCACTAGCTGAATCACATATAATGATATACGCCTCTTTACTACCCCTCTTGTTCACACCATACCTCCTTACCTTGTATGAAAACCAGTTTCTCATGGGATTTCAGGTCCCAAAAGGCCATACTATCACCCCAGCTGTAAATCCTTCCACATTCAACCATACTTACAGTACCAGATCCTATCCAACATCTTGTTCAGTCTATCAACATCTCAACCCCAGGCACATTAGCTCTAGATCCAAACACTACCACAAACTAATAAACAAATTCCTGAAGTTCATCACCAAGTATAGACTCAACCTAATACTTGGTGGTGATATTCACCCCAACCCTGGCCCACTCACTTCAGATACACATACCCCTTCTACTTGTAATCTAAGCTACAAACCTACAATTAATAGGCCAACAAACTCTCTCCTAGTCTGTCATCTCAATATTAGAAGCATTAATAACAAGGTACATGAATTGCATGCACTTCTGGATGTCCACTCCCCTGAGATTCTCTGTTTATCTGAAACCTGGTTAAAACCTAACACTAAAGACAATAAAGTGTTACCACCTGGGTACAACATACACAGGCTGGATCGTGCTTTGAGGAAGGGGGGTGGGGTAGCTGTACTCTATAAATCTGAGTTGAATGTCACCATAGATGTAATACAACCTCCTCAGATTAATAACTCGGAGATTCTTGCCACCAAATTGCAACTTAATAAAAATAAATGCATTAATATCATCTGTATGTACATTCCCCAGGTAACAATATATCTACATTTGAAGATATCCTGCACTGGCTATCATGTCACTACCCCCAAGAAACCCTACTACTTGGAGACTTTAACATAGACTGGGGCACCTGTTCCTTAGAATCCCCAACCACCCATATTAACCTGCATGCATTTACACAAATCATATCCACTCCTACCAGGATAGGTAAACCCAACCAAAAAGAAAGTATACTTGACTGGGTACTCATAAACAGTCACCCCCAACTGTACACCTCTGGTACCCTCCTTAATGGCCTAAGCGATCACCTTCTCACATATGTAATTAAGCACAAAACCATTAATTCCCAACAACCCTTACTCAGAAAGGTTAGAAACAATAAAATCTTTGACCCTGCCAAATTCCAACAAGAACTAAACTCATATAATTGGTCTATTCTAAAACACCTCCCCTTAGAGGAAGCAGTAGCATACTTTAACAACAAATTCCTTGAGATCCTTGATTTGCATGCACCTGTTCGTTCAAAGAGAACCAAGGCAAAAACTGCATCATGGCTTTCTATAGAGTCTAAACTCAAAATTACCCTTAGAAACAAAGCATGGGCTTTATGGCGTTCTTCTAAAGACCCTCAAGATCACATTAAATACAGGCAATCCAGGAACGAAACCAAAAATCAATTTTACAAGACAAAAAACAATACTACTGTAATTTACAGACAGTAAACCAAAATAACCCTCAGAAGTTTTGGGCAGGTTTAAATAATCTACTACATCCTGGACAAACTTCAACCCCAATCCCTGCTACTACTATTGATAAAACCCCTGAAGATGTTTCTGATAGTTTTAACCAATTCTTTACTGAGACAATTCAAACCCTAGCTAGCCAACTACCTCCTAGCTCCCTGGTCCTGAAAGTAGCACCCCTAGAAACCTACTTGCGTTCAGCTTCCAACCAGTCGCCACTTCACTTATCCGTACCTTGATCAAAAAATTAAAACCCACTACACTTTTTGCTGATCAACTCCCTGCCGAGTACCTAAAAAAATCAGCTGATGCTATTGCTTACCCCATCTCAATACTAATCAATCGAACCATAGTAGAAGCTAAAATTCCCACCATCTGGAAAATATCCTATGTAATCCCACTTCACAAAGGAGGCAGCTCTACTGAATTCTCCAATTATAGGCCAATAGCTATACTCTCTCCACTTGCAAAGATTATGGAAAAATGTATTCATAGACAACTCATGCACCACCTAATCCAAAATCGCCTTATGGCAGACACTCAGCATGGCTTCCGTCCTCATCACAGCACTACTTCAGCCCTCCTAGCCTTTACTAACACCATAAACCATAATCGCAACAATAATTATATATCCTCAGCCCTCTTTTTGGATCTTTCCAAGGCATTCGATATGGTTGATCACCAACTTTTAATCCACACCCTGCAAACATTCTGTCTAGATACTGGAGCCCTCCAATGGTTTCAGTCCTACCTGAATGGTCAACAGCAGGCTGTCCTCTGGCAGAACAAACTCTCTAACCTTCTACCTAACACCCTAGGAGTACCACAAGGCTCTATACTAGGGCCCTTGCTGTTCTCCATCTTCATTAACGACCTTTATACTGTCATCCCAAAAGTCAGCTGTATCCAATATGCTGATGACTCTACTCTGATTTGCTCAGCCACATCTCCAGTAGAGTTATGGTCAGCTACCCAGACCACCTTTAATACAATAGAAAACTGGCTTTCTGAACATCGTCTGATCCTAAATCCCAAAAAAACTAAAATGCTGTTATTTTCACCAACACGTAGGTCTACCACTTTCACCTTTACAATAAAATCAAATGATGGCACAATAATCTCCCCTGACCCATCTACAAAACTATTAGGTGTCATCATAGACAATAATCTAAAATTTGATCTACATGTTAACCAAACTATCAAAACCATCAATAAAAAACTAGGGTCACTTTACAGAATAAAAGCCTTCCTAACCCCTCCAGCTAAAATTGCCATAGCTCGCTCTCACCTTCTTTCAACCCTTCTGTATGCATCCCCTCTACTCTCTAAATTGAACAAGACTGTCCTTAACAAACTCTCAATTTGCTACAACCACATTGCCAGGTTTGCCACTGGGCTGCCTTTTAGGACACATCATTGCATCAATCTAAATCAGCTTGGTTGGCTTGAACTACCCAGCCTAATCCAGTATAACCAACTGATTATGGCCTATAAAATCCTCTATAATCCGGACAATACTCCTGCACTTAAAAATATTATCACACCCTATAACAATCCTAGACCACTTTGATCCTCTAACAAACTACTAATTCAGACTAGCAAAATTAATAACACAGCTGGTGATTCTCTCTTTGCAAACTCTGTAAGTAGATCCTGGAACTCTCTTCCAGCTGATATTACCTTACTTTCCACCTTAGGTCAATTTAAAACTAGACTCAAACAACATTTGTCACTTAACTGGCTATGTCATTGCATCAAGCCTGGCTAACTCTCTCTAGAATGTGTAAAAATCTGTTAACCAGTTTACTGTGTAATTTCATTTAATCCTGACTTGTGCTCAGGATTAACTGTAACCTGTGGAACTTGTTTAACTTGCTTACTTATGTAATCTCTGTAAATAGTCTGTTTGTAATAAGTAATGCTGGTATTATGTAATGCTGTATCTGCTTACCCTTGGAGCTTTTCTCCCCGGGCCTCCGCTGAAAATGGACATGCATCCAGTCGGACTATCCCGGTCAACATATGTAAAATAAAAATAAAATAAAAATAAAATCTAGTTCTGGGGGATTGGGATTTCTTTAAGTGTAGCATGTCCAACAACTTTGGGTTTGACATGGCCTTGTATGTTAGGTGGAGATTGCCTCTGAGTAGGCGATATGCGAGAGTATAGCTCGAATTTCTTTAGACGGTCAGCATAAGATATCTGCTTTGGGCCTGTGATTCTTTTTGTGAGGTATTTCTGTGTCCTTTCTTGTTGTTGCAGATGTCTTGTGAGGTACATACCAAACAGGGCATTGTATTCTATAATGGGTCTAATGAGGGATGAGTACAGAGGGACAATGACCTCCTTTTTTCTGGAAGAAAAGCCCTTAGTGATGAGGTGTGCCACATAGAAGGATTGTCTAACTGTTGTGGCTATGTGGTTATCAAAGGTGAGATGACTGCCCACCTGTGCCCCTAGGTCTATTACAACACTTTCAGTGTTTAGTGTACTGCCACCTATGTGGTAGTTCACAGGTACATGTTTTTCCCCAAAGGGGACAACTATACATTTTTTGATATTTAGCTTGAGCCGATGGCTCTGGCACCAGGTATCTGTTTCGGTAAGGCCCTTTTATAAAATATATTCACATCATTTGGGGATTCAGTAATGGCTCCCAGCTTTCAGTCATCTGCGAACTTTGTAAGCCAGAGTCCCTTAGTGTTGGCCTGTACTTCAGAGAAGTAGATGCCAAACAAGAGTGGTCCTAGGACAGAACCCTGCGGTACACCACTTATCACTTGTCTGGAGCTGGATTTGGAGAAGGCTACTTTTACAGTGTGTGTTCCATCAGTAAGTCAGTTTGCAACCCATCAAGTGATGTAGGGATTATTGCCCAGCTGAGTAAGTTTATCTATGATTTCAGAGTGGGGGATAGTGTCGAAAGCCTTGGCGAGGTCCAAGTAGGTTGTGTGAACCACCTTACCCTCGTCCATGGCTCTGGAGACTGATTTGAAGAAGTCAATCAGGTTCAGGAGGCAAGATAGGCCCTTCACAAACCCAAACCAGGTGGGGTTGAGTGTTTGAAGGTTGCTAATGTCTATGTTTATAAGTTCCATGTTAATACGTTCCATGGCCTTGCAAGTCAGGCTCATCAGACTGATGGGATGGTAGTTCCCAGGATCCAAAGTGGATCCTCCCTTGTGGAGTGGGATGACTGTAGCTGCGTTCCACTCTGTGGGCATGAAGCCTGAGGTGAGGCTATGATTAAATATGAGACATAGGTGAGGTGCCAGTTCATTTTGTAGTTCATGCAGTACACAGCCCAGTATGCCGTCTAGTCCCATGGGTGCTGTATTCTTGGCTTTGGAGAATGTGTTTTTTACCTGAGTGGCCATGATTACCGGAATTTGGCATTCTTTTGGTATTGAGATGGGCCCTTTAGGGGGTGAGAGGGGGGTGAAGATGACCCTGAATCTATCTTCCAGGATATTGTCAATATCTTTGGGATCAGTATATCTAGTGCCATTCTGCTGTAGCTCACAGCAGATCTGATTATTGCCATTTAGATTCTTGACATAGCTATAGAATGCCTTGTGGTTGTCTTTGGAATCTTTGCAATTTTGTTTTCGTAACTAGCTTTGGAAGATTTCATGAGGGATATCAGCTTTCTACTGAGGTTGGTGAGGGAGTTTTTTGAATCCTGGGTTCTTCCTCTTTTCTGCAACAGTTTCTTCCTTCTGTTCTACAGCTTGTTTATGGCAGGGGACCACCAGATCCACTTCCTTTTTTTAGAGGACAGGATCTTGGTTCTATTTGGGATGGCTCGGTCCATGCATGAGTGAATGTGCTCGTACAGCTCCTTAGTGTAGGATTCAGCAGTTGAACTTCCAGTTCCCATCTGCATGGGTGTCATGAAGTTTGTTACTTCTGACTCGAGAAGCATGAAGTTGGTTTTGGAGAAGTTTTTTTACAGTGATTTCCTTAAAGGGGGGTGGGATGTGGATGTCAAGGGTATTAGCTTATGGTCTGATCTGACCAATGAGGGGGTGACCACTGGTGTGGAACATCGATCTCTCATGTTGGTAATGACCAGGTCTCATACCTCCCAACCATGCTGAATTACTCAGTTTTTACCAAGTTTTGGGGTTCAAATGAAGGGGTGTCACAATTCCCGAGTGGCACCCCTTCATTTCCGGTTTTAACTTTCACACTGTTAGAGCTGATGTCATCATGTGTGCGATGATGTAAGCTCCATCAGGGCTACCAGCCTGTAGGAATTGAGCTCAAGGAACTCACGCATTTCCGGCTGGCCTGGCTGCTCAAATGCAAGTGGGAATGGCAACAAATGGTTATCGGTCTAACTCTGTGGCGGAGAAACTAACTTTCAGAAGGGTGGGTGCGGGAACGGCAATGTCAGGGAATCCGACTAACTCTGCAGCAGAATGAAGACTCCATGTAAGGAAACTAACTTTCAGAGAGAGAAGTGTGTGTGTGTGTGTGTGTGTGTGTGTGTGTGTGTGTGTGTGTGTGTGTGTGTGTGTGTGTGTGTGTGAAAATGCCTCCCATTTAATACACCTGGTGGCTCGAGGTACTCAGACTGAAACCCTGTACTTTGGGTACAGGGTAAAAAGAGCCTAAAGTCCCTAGCCACCACCACTTGTGAGCTTTGCCCAGGTTTTTTGTGCTAACAGTTGAGAGCTATTGTGAGAAGTGAGAACTGTATTTGTATTCCCCCATTATTGACTTTTTTTGCCCAGGTTTTTTGTGCTAAGAGGTTGAGAGCTATGGTGAGATGTGAGAACTGAATTTGTATTCTCCCATTACTGGTTTTGTTTGTCCAGTTTTTTGTGCTAAGAGGTTGAGGGCTATGGTGAGAAGTGAGAACTGCATTTGTATTCCCCCATTATTGTCTTTGTCCAGATTTTTTGTGCTAAGAGTTTGAGAGCTATGGTGAGAAGTGAGAACTGAATTTGTATTCCCCCATTACTGGCTTTGTTTGTCCAGGTTTTTTGTGCTAAGAGGTTGAGAGCTATGGTGAGAAGTGAGAACTGAATTTGTATTCCCCCCATTATTGGCTTTGATGTCCATTTTTTTTGGGCTAAGGGGTTGAGAGCTGTGGTGAGAAGTGAGAAATGAATTCACTAAATGATAGCCATTAAGTTTCAGTCTTTCTATTTTGCAGGAAGCTGCTGATCTGGCATAGTGGTATGTTGCTCTGACTATAGTGCATAGGGTCCCGGGTTCAAGACTTGCTAGTGAAATGCATAGTGGTAACAACATTTTATTCTAGTAACTTTATAAAATTATACAAGCAATGTTTAAAATGGGTCCCTGGTAAGTCCCTAGCCACCACCACTTGTGAGCTTTGTCCAGGTTTTTTGTGCTAACAGTTGAGAGCTATGGTGAGAAGTGAGAACTGAATTTGTATTCCTCCATTATTGGCTTTGTTTGTCCAGGTTTTTTGTGCTAAGAGATTGAGAGCTATGGTGAGAAGTGAGAAATTAATTCACTAAATGATAGCCATTAAGTTTCAGTCTTCCTATTTTTCAGGAAACTGCTGATTTGTCATAGTGGTATGTTGATCTGACTATAGTACATAGGGTCCTGGGTTCAAGACTTGCCAGTGAAATGCATGGTGGTAACACAACATTTTATTCTAGCAATTTTACAAAATTATACAAGCAATGTTTAAAATGCGTCTTTGTTTTTTTACCTTTTACCCCCCTCCCAAAAAAAAATGAAATTGAAAATAAGTGCAAGAAGCTGTGCAAGATGCCAATGGCTTACACTACTGTCATTCTATTTATAGTGTGGGTGTGGGTCATTCTATTTATAGTGTGGAAGTAGACGTTTATGATGGAAATGTTCTGAATTGGGCAGTTTTGTCATTACTGGTTCATGCATTTTGTTTCATTGCCTACAATACAGCCTACTGGAAAAATGTTCAAACAATAAATTTAAAATGCTCTCTGTCTAACAAGTGTGCTGTATTATACAAGGAATATAATTTAATAAAGTCAGGAAGGTGCATCAAAGAAAATAACACATGTATGTTTCTTGTTTTGTGTGCAAGGGGCTAATGATTTGAAAACAGCCCAAAAGTAATCTTTATCCACCACTGGTCAGATGCATTTTCTTTGGATGTGGTGTAGGTTTTAATACTGTTTCAATGAATGCGAGTTTCAAGGGCAGAGAAGTTTTACTGCCAAGTCTATTTTCATTGTGAGACAGTATTGCTTTTTTTTACCAGACATCTATTAGTGTTTGTGCATTGTTGTGCTGTAAAATGTAAAAATAAAATTCAAATAATCATTGTAGAAGTAAAGCAGTATGTACACATTAGTGTTTAATGTTAAATGGGGCGAAATAGCAAGGTAATGCGACATTGGAATGGCTGCAGGGGAACTCTAGTGCCATATTTTGGTTGTCTGTTCTTCAGTTTGCATTTGAAAATTGGTATGCCACAATTCCATTGGAGTGGGTGGGGTTACATAATAATGTATGCAAATTAGATGTTAATCAGCATACAGATTTGTACCTATTTTTCATGGGCCTTGTCCAGATTTTTGATGTTTCCAGGTTGAAAGGTACCCCAGGTCTAGAATTGTGGTACCCCTGGTGGGACTATGAATTAGTTGCTCTAGGGCATTGGAATTTATGAATTCCAAGAACCGTTGAGCAAGGGTGTTGGTACAGGAGTAGTTTTCCCAGGTAATAGCAGGGTAGATGAAATCACCCAGTATTAGGGTGTTTGGTTGTATATTAATATTTTCCAGTATGTTTAGAAAGGTGTAGTGAGAATCTTGGGGCATGGTGGGGGATCTGTAGCAAGCTACAGTTTGCACTGCAGTCTTACCTAGTGTTAGTTGCACCTGGAGAATTTCAGATGCATTGTGTTGGGCAACCAGCCTGGAGGTGTAAATATCCTTGGTGAATATGGACACTCCTCCACCTTTAGTGTTTCGGTCCTGGTTTGGTGGCTGAAAAGTGTGGTATGAGTTGTAGCCTGGTATTGCAGGGGTGCTCTCTAGAGCTTTGAACCCGGTCTCAGTTACTGCACAGATATCGATGTTCTCCATTTTTAGGAGATCCTTGAGAGAGTGAATCTTGAGGTTTAGACTTCTAGCATTGAGTAGCATTATCTGCAAATTTTGCTTGTTTGTACCCATTATGGTGGTAGTTTTGTCCTTTGAACCTTGCCTAAAAAAGGCACTATAGGGGTGGCAAGAGCCTTAGCCAGTAAGCTGAATCCCAGGGGAGACAGGTGCAAACCATCTCTTGCAAAGCATTGTGGTTTGTTGATCATGTCGTCCCAGGCATACAGATACTGGATCCCCTTTGAATGACACCAGAAGCTTAGCCAATTATGGAAGTCAATCATTTTGTCCTTATACTGTAGTATCATTCTGAACGATGGCAGGATGCTACTCATGTTTAGGGTCATACCTGCCTGGGCTACATGATCCGAGAGCTCTTCCATGTCTCTTTTCATGTAGTCCAGGGAGCTACGTCTCAAGTCATTCACTCCAACACGGACTATGACAGAGTCATATTTGTACCTGTTGTGGAGTGACTTGAGTGCATGCATTATGTGGTGGATCATGGCACCCGACAGGCAACTAACTGTCATTTTCTCCTTGTTCAGCCTGGTGAGTGGGACATCAATGTGCCTGACTGTAGAGTCACCTATGGCTAAAGTGTTGGGTATGTTGTCTTGCCTTAGGGGCTACTGTTGGGTGGCACACTGGTGTTGTGAGCTATGTAACGCTTTGGTTGTGTTTGGGGGTGGGGTTTGTTTGCATTTCAGCTTCGGAGGTCCTTGTTGCTTGGGTAGGTTATTGTTAAGAGCCTCCGCATATGTGGGTTTTGTGTTGCTATGTGTGGATTTTGGTGGTGAGAGTTTTGAAGGACTATGTGTTGTTTGAGGTGTTGTGTGGGTGTTAACCTTCTCCTCTTGACTGTCTAGCACAATCTTGGCTGGAGACAGCTTTTCTTCCAGTTTGGCTATGTAAGTGCATCTCTCACAGGCTGTAGTGTTTGGTGGTAGGAGGAGACGGTTGTCTCTGTACATGAGGCAATTGCTGCATTGCCCCAGTATGCCCAGATTCACCAGGTGGACAGGAGAAACCACCGAAAGCTGACCCTTGGACATGCCTGGTTAGGTGCTTTCTTTGTTTAGTACAAGAGCTGTTTTCCCTTTCTTTTTGGCAAGGTACTTGCAATTGGAGGCTGTGTAGTGCCTATGACTATTTTCTCCTTATTACCAAGGAGAGGTGAGTGCTTGTAACAAATTAAGGCTTCCTAGTGCTTTTTACCGAGTTTTAGAGCAACTGCTAGTCACAGGTATACAGATTTTAGTGCTACTGCTGATAAACTAACTAGTTCTAAGGGAAAATTGGAAGAGCAGACTTTCTGGCACTTGAAATAGTTTATTTTAACCTTAGCCCCACAATGCTGCACGGTGCGCAAATGCACGTATTTATGCCAGAAATTTGAAAGGGATAGAAATCAGCCCAAAATGGCCAATAAAATTGCAATTTTAGAGCTGGAAACCACTCCTCTAGTGTTAGATAGGCAGTACAATGCTCCCACTCTCACTGGTAAGCAGTAGGACCTCCCTCTACCACAGCAAGGTCTGGATAGCTCTGAACACTAAAACTAAAGTCCTGAAATCAGCAAAGCTTGGAAACTGGACTATTCTAGTTAGAAAAGGTGTGTAATTAGCAAACAAGATAGAATTTTATTTTATTTTTTGGTTAAATCAGGCTAAACAATGCAGTTATACAGTAAATAAGCACAGAAAAGCTAATGCACTTTAATATATAGCCCAGAACAGTAAACTCAATTAAAACTTTGCAAGATTAGAAATTTGAAAATTTAAACTTTTTAAATAAATCAAGGCAAGTGCACAAATGGAAAATGACTTACAGGCAGAAATACAGTGAAATAAGTAGCTAGTCTACTTTTTAAGTTTCTGAGAAGTGAAGGTAATAAAAATGACCAAAATCAGCAAATATTAGAAAATTCAGCAAAAGGTACTTGCAGTTAGCACAAAAAGTTTCTCTTTATCATTTCTGATGCTTTAGTCTACAGGACGCCCAAACAGGATCTGCTGATCTAAAACAAGCTCAAGCAAGTGCAAACGTGCATATTTATGCCAGAAAGTAGAAAGGGATAGAAATCAGCCCAAAATGGCCAATACATTTGCTGGAAACCACTCCTCTAGTGTTAGATAGGCAGTACAATGCTCCCACTCTCACTGGTAGGCAGTAGGACCTCCCACTATCACAGCAAGGTCTGGATAGCTCTGAACACTGAAACTAAAGTCCTGAAACCAGCAAAGCCTGGAAACTGGACTATTCTACTTAGAAAAGGCGGGAAATTAACAAACAAGATAGAAATTTTTTTTTTTGTTAAATTAATCTAAACAATGTAGTTATATGGTAAATAAGCACAGAAGGGCTAATGCACTTGAGTGTATAGCCCAGAGCAGTAAACTCAATTAAAACTTTGCAGAATTAGAAATTTGAAAATTTAAACTTTTTAAATAAAGCAAGGCAAGTGCACAACTGGAAAATGACTTACAGGCAGAAATACAGTGAAATAAGTAGCTAGTCTACTTTTTAAGTTTTCTGAGAAGTGCAGGTAATAAAAACAACCAAAATCAGCAAAAATTGGAAAATTCAGCAAAAAATACTTGTAGTTAGCACAAAGAGTCTCTCTTTCTCATTTCTAGTGTTGTAGTAGTCTGCACCTGTCTCAAACACAGACAGCAATAAGTGCCACTTAAATAAGTAAGTATATGGAGGAGTGTCCATATTCACCAGGCATATTCACACCTCCAGGCTAGTTGCCCAACACAATGCATCTGAAATTCTCCAGGTGCAACTAACACCAGGGATCACGTCAGTCGCCCTGCTAGACAGGGGTCCAGGAAAGTAAATAATGTGGGAAGAAATAGCCAGGGAATTGTTATGGCTAGGCTTGTATAGGCCCTAGGGCTGATAGCCTAGTACCAACCTATGAACCTATGAACCTATGAACACTGGGTAAGACTGCAATCCAAATTGTAGCTTGCTACAGATCCCCCACCATGCCCCAATATTCTCACTACACCTTTCTAAACATACTGGAAAATATTAATATACAACCAAACACCCTAATACTGGGTGATTTCAACTACCCTGCCATTAACTGGGAAAACTACTCGGGTACCAATTCCTTTTCCCAACGGTTCTTGGAATTCATAAATTCCAAAAACCCTGGATCAACTAATCCATTGTGCCACCAGGGGCTCCAATATCCTAGACCTGGTCATTACCAACATGGGAGATAGATGCTCCACACCAGTAGTTACCCCCTCATTGGTCAGGTCTGACCATAAGCAAATCACCCTTGACATCCACATCCCACCCCCACCCCCCAGTAAGGAGACCTCCTTAAAAAACTTCTCCAAAGCCAACTTCATGCTACTAAAGTCAGAAGTGACAAACTTCACGACACCCACGCAGATGGGATCTGGAAGTTCGACTGCAGAATTCTACACTAAAGCACTGTACGAGCATATACACTCGTGCAAGAATCGTGCCATCCCAAATAGAACCAAGATGCTCTTCTCCAAAAAAAGGAAGTCAATCTGGTGGTCCCCTGCTATAAACAAACTATACAGCAGAAGGAAGAAACTGTTGCAGAAAAGAGGAAAATCCCAGGATGCAAAAAACTCCCTCACCAGCCTCAGTAAGAAGCTGAGATCCCTCATAAAATCCTCAAAAGCTAGTTACGAAAATAAAATTGCCAAAGATTCCAAAGACAACCACAAGGCATTCTATAGTTATGTCAATAATCTAAATGGCAATGCTCAGATCTGTTCTGAGCTACAACAGAATGGCACTAAATATACTGATCCCAAGGATATTGCTAATATCCTGGCAGATCGATTTAGTACCAACTTCACCCCCCTTTCACCCCCTAAAGGGCCCATCTCAATACCAAAAGATTGCAAAATTCTGGTAATTACAGCCACACAGGTAGAAACCGCACTCTCAAAAGCTAAGAATACAGCATCCATGGGACCAGATGACATCCCAGCCTGTGTACTACATGAACTAGAAAATGAACTGGCACCTCACCTAAGTGTCATGTTTAGTCATAGCCTCACCTCAGGCTTCGTGCCCACTGAGTGGAGCACAGCTACAGTTATCCCGCTCCACAAGGGAGGATCTGCCTTGGATCCCAGGAACTGCCATCCCATCAGACTGACAAGGGCATGGAACTTATAAACAAAGACATTGGCAACCTTCAAACACTGGACCCCACCCAGTTTGGGTTGGTGAAGGGCCGATCTTGTCTCCTGAATCTGGCTGACTTCTTCGAATCAGTCTCCAGAGCTGTGGACAAGGGTAAGGCGGTCCACACAGCCTGTCTTGACCTCGCCAAGGCCTTCAACACCATCCCCCACTCTGGAATCATAGATAAACTTACTAAGCTGGGCATAAATCCCTACGTCACTCGATGGGTTGCCACCTGGCTTACTGACAGAACCCGGACTGTAAAAGTAGCCGACTCCAAATCCAGCTCCAGACATGTGACAAGTGGAGTACCTCAGGGTTCAGTCCTGGGACCACTCTTGTTTGGCATCTACTTCTTTGAAGTACAGGCCAACACTAAGGGACTCTGGCTAACAAAGTTCACAGATGATTGCAAACTGGGAGCCATTATTGAATCCCCAAATGATGTGGATATTCTACAAAATGGCCTTACAGAAACAGATGCCTGGTGCCAGAGCCATGGGCTCAAGCTTAATGCCAAGAAATGTATAGTTATCCCCTTTGGAAAAAAACATGTACCCATGAACTACCACATAGGTGGCAGGACACTAAACATCGAACGTGTGATGAGAGACTTAGGGACACAGGTGGACAGTGGTCTCACTTTCGATAACCACATTGCCACAACAGTCAGGAAATCCTTCTATGTGGCTTTTCATCCAGAAAAAAGGAGGTCATTGTCCCACTGTACTCATCTCTCATTAGACCCATTATAGAGTATAATGCCCCATTTGGTATGTACCTCACAAGACATCTGCAACAGCTGGAAAGGCCACAGAAATACCTCTCTAAAAGAATCACAGGCCTAAAGCAGATGCCATGTGCTGACCATCTAAAAAACTCCAGCTATACTCTGTGGCATATCATCTACTCAGAGGCGATCTCTGCTTAACATACAAAGCCATGTCAAACCCTGTGCTGTTGGACATGCTCCATTTAAAGAAATCCCAATCCATCAGAGCCACATGCTCCAGGGATCTAAACCTTGTCATCACAATGAACAAAACATGCTGGAGGGATAGGTTCCTGACCCAGAGATTCCCCATACTCTGGAATAGACTGCCCATACATGTCAAGCAGTGCGCCTCATTGGCCCTCTTCAAAAGGAACCTTGATGATTGGATGGGAGATAGGAAATTCACCCCGGGGATCATGTCAGTCGCCCTGCTAGACAGGGGTCCAGAGAAGTAAACATTGTGGGAAGAAATATCCAGGGAATTGTGATGGCTAGGCTTGTATAGGCCCTAGGGCCGATAGCCTAGTACCAACCTATGAACCTAAAATTAAATGCCCTTTTTCCTCTTTTTGTCAAAAAAGCACTAATTGTAATGCCTGTAGGATACCAAAATCTAAGCAGCTGTTTTTTCAGTGCTCAGGGTTTACCACACTGTTCAGTCTCTTGATTAGAAGACCTTGGGCAACTGAAGCTCAGCTCAAGTTATAGGAGAAAAGCTGAGGGAGAAAAAAATCAAAAAGGCTATACACATAAAACTATTGGATCTCTGTAACGAGATACTGCAACACAACACAATTGTTTAAGCACTGTGAAGGTGACCTAAAAGTCCTAGGTTACAGGTAGGGTGGAATTACAGCCAAATGTAAACCAATGGCAGAGAAGTCAGTAGCTATATATCTACAGGAGGAAACAGCAGCAGGAAACCGAGGCTATGTAACAAAGTGGCTGAGTAAACAGTAACAATTGTATCAAGTGCAAGCAGGGATAGCAGCACATGTAACAGGCAGAGGGCATATTTAAGTGCAAATTAGATCAGGCAAAGTTTAGTAGAACTGATTAAAAAAAATCTCAGGATATTTAACATTTGTTTACTGGGAAAGTCTGACTGGGACAGAGGCCATTTTCAGCAGAGGCCCGGAGAGAAAC
Organism: Protopterus annectens; assembly: GCF_019279795.1. Lineage (NCBI taxonomy): Eukaryota > Metazoa > Chordata > Ceratodontiformes > Protopteridae > Protopterus > Protopterus annectens. The sequence continues at coordinate 419,796,733 of NC_056741.1, forward strand.
ACTCCAGACGCATGTCTTTTGAATGTGGGAGTAAACCAATGCGGACACACAGAGGACATGAAAACTCTGCACCAAAGGTACCCCAACTGAGAACTGAACCAGCAAACTTCTTGTTGTGAGGCGACAATGCTAAATGCTGCACCACTGCACCACCCGATATGAGCAGCTAAAGGCCACATACTCTCATTATTGTGAATTAGACAACAAATCTGTGGCACCAGACCAGGCAGAAATAACCAGCAATGTATTTTTTGGCAAAAATACAGCAGTAGATGCTCATATGAGCATAGACGCTGTGATAAATCACAATGCTCTCCACTTATTGCAATACATCTGAAAAATCTTTGGCATCAGACAAGTAGAAAGCAGTTACATTTGGGGCTAAAACAATAAAAATGCAGAAAAGATACAGAATGACTATATCAGAACAAATGTGACAATAAGTACAACTGAAATAAGTAAGCAAAGATGAAATAAATGTTTTCATTTATTTCTTTTTTGAAAATGCTCTTTGGAATGACTGGAAGGTGCCAAAACCAGTGTAGCTCTTTTTTCATGCTGTCTTAATTCAATGCATTAACAGAAACAGTCTAGTGCCATACAGAAATAGATCAGTCAACAGTTTCTGTTCTGCTAATTATGACACGAGCGCCACAAATTGTTTCAGTTTCTACAACTCCAGCTCCCCAGACAGAACCATGCTATTTAAAATCATCCTCATTTTGCAATAGAAATACTTCTTTTTTACAACATAGTTATATAAAAGTTTTAGAGAGCCTTGGATGACTAAAAAATTCATGGATCTAGAGACTATACCTGAGCTAAGTGAAAGAAGAGTAATTACCCCAACCTTAAGTAATATATTTAATTACATATATAAGCTAAAAAAACTACCCACCATACCAAAGCTATCTACAATCAAGACAAACAGGAAAGTTCTTTCCTTCCCTAAAACATTTTGGAAAGAAGTTAACAAAACCATAGGGCATAACAACAAATGCACTTCATAGCCACAGTTTTACCCCCAGACACTCTCCAATGAATTATCTCTACACCAACTCCCACCACACTTTTTAAAACCATTAATCCTTACAACTTACATTACACCCTTCTATCTCAAAAAAAATGCATCCAAAAGAAACAAGATAAAATACTGGATTTTCTTCCAAACTATTGAAATCAGGCAATGATGACTTACATCCCTAGTTTATTAAAATGTGTAAGGACCATATTGCCCATACATCACATATTTGACCTTGACACCAGTCCTTCGGTAATCTCCGCGAAAAAGCCACCATAATTCCTATACCAAAATAATTATTTTTCCAGTGCATTACACTAAAGAAACACCTCACCTCTCGCATTTATGGTAAAAGCAATCCATACACAGATCACTGATTGTATTTACAAATACAACATATTCTCCTCGAGCTAGCATTATTCATAAAAACTTGTCAGATACTTACTGCCCAGCATATCATTACAGATGATATTCTCACAGCTGCCTACCAAGGACGTATCACTGTACTCCTTTTAATTGAACTGCTAAAAGGTTTTGCTACAGAAAACCACTCCCTCCACACCTGTAGCTTTGATTTGTTATCAGAGTCCTGATACTAAAACTACTTCAAGTTGAGGTTTATTTATTTGTGCTTCCTAAATGCTGTCACAAAACTGCACATAATACAAATGAAAACTGGTACAAACCTATCCATGAAATGTTGTTTTACATAATCAACATACCAAAACAATAAAATGTTGCTGGCTGATTAAGTTATTCAATAAATATAAGCTTCCATATTTTATAAAAAAATAGAAAGACAAGTAAAATAATTCAATTAATGTAAATAAAACAGGAGCAGTATCTGGTGGTCTGTTTAAATGAAAAATAGAAGGTTATTTCCATCTGTACATTTGTTCACAGCACTCTTTTCCAAATATGTCAAACAACCCAAAATTGCCATAGTAGCCAGTAACAAAATAGTAAGGCATACTCTCTTAAATAGATGTGCCTAAGTGAAATTAGGAAACTCTTGCTTCACTTCCTACAACCTCTTCTCTGAGATGCCACAAGGCTTCTTCTTTATACTTTTCATTAAGAACCTCCTCTTCTTAATTCAAACAACAAACATTCTCGTAGGTTCTTACTAAGTTTATGGCCAAAAGAGACCATCAAGAAGCTCGGCTACATCACCCAGTACTGATTGTAAACTAGTAGTGTCACCCATTAAGAAGACTTGCGCCATAAATTTCTTGTGAAAGTTTATGATTACCCATCCAGTCATCCAGATATGGCAGAGGAGAAGTATATGGGATATGTGACAGGAAGGGGAATTGTCAGGCCCCAAAAACATAGTATATTATTTATTTATTTGACATTTGTTTACTGGGAAAGTCCTTCTGGACAAGTAGTCCATTTTCACCAAAGGCCCAGGAAGCAAAGCTCCACATGACAGTAAATACATACAGTTTTATACAGAGTAATAAAACACAGTATATGTAGTATTACAAGACACGCTACAAATACATTGGATATATAGACAGCTAAAATGTATTTACATCCAGAACAATATGTAAGTAGAGAAACTTATTTACATTTTGGCCTAAGAGTAGAAAGAAGGACTAACACAATGTGATTTGTTGATATATTAGTATGGCTGATCAGATAATAGAAGATTAGGGGAAATAAGAGAGTCTATAGAGTTTAAAGTGGATAATGAATTGCTAGTAAAGTGTTGGGAGAAATATCATAGAGATAGGAAGAGTGTAGAGATGAGAGAAAGGTTGGAAAGAAAAGAATATTAACGGTAGTATATGTTATGGGTGAGGGGAAAGGAAGAGAGGAAAAATAAGATGGGGAAAAAAAGAAGTTACGTTAGCAATACATGGGAAGTAAGAGAAGTAGTAGGCGTGAGTAAGGGGAGTGGAAGGGAATAGTAGGAGTCAACCAGGGGATATGCATGTGTAGCGCCATGAGGTGGTTAAGTGGGACTTGAGAAGTTGTTTGGACATGGTTAGACTGGCAGTAGTTATGATGTGTTGAGGGATGGTATTCCATATATTAGAGATATGATAGGAGTAGAATGAGTCCCCATAGCTGTTGTTGGCTTTTGTGACTTTTAGTACAAATTTATTAGAGGATCTCAGAGCGCTGCTGTTGGATTGGATTTGTAGTAGACTTTGGAGATCTGGGCATTTGTTGGGTTGGTATATTATGGAATGGGAGGCAGTAAGTTGGGTGTAGGATAGGAGATTTGGCAGCTCTTGCCAATTCAGTTTGAGGTGGGCGTTGCAGTGGTGGGTTCTATATGGAGAGTTGGCAGGAAGTCTGGCAATCTTGTTGTAGCAGGTTTCAAACTTAGGTCTGTTTTCTTGAGGTTAATGAGGATGGGGAGCATGCAATAGGGTGCAGAGTAAATGGGTTCTGGGAATGAATTGTCTGGCAGTTAGTGAGGTATGACTTGACTCTGTATAAGGATCCAAGTTTTATGTGGGTCTTTTTAACTATTGCTGCTAAGTGTTTTTCAAATTTTAAGCTAGGGTCAACAGTTACTGCCAGGAGTTTTGGTGAGGTACCAGATCAATTAAAGTGTTGTTAGATGACTAAATAAGGAAGGAGGGTAGATAGTCATATGATTTGTTGTTGGAGAAGATCATTAGTTTTGTTTTATTGGGGTTCAGTATGAGTTGATAGTCAGTAAGTCAGGATTCTGTATCTGAGAAAGATTGTTGGGTTAGTTCCTGGAGTTGGGGGATGGTGTGTGCAGCACAGATGATAGTGGGGTCATATGTTTATTGAATGATAGTGATATGTTGGGTAGCCCTATGGAGTTTGTTTGTAAAGATAATGAATAGAAGTGGACCTAGGATAGATCCTTCTGGAATGCCAACTGTGACGGGTAATAGGGAGGTTTGATTGTCATTTGACAGCCAGTAGGTAGATAGGTAGCTCTGGAACCATGAGAGGGTTGTTTGGTTTAGGTTTAGAAGTGAGAGTTCCTGAAAGAGTTTATGGTGAGCCACAGTGTCAAATGCCTTGAACATATCAAAGAAGATAGAGACTACTAGTTGTCTGTTATTTTTAAGTTGGCTGATAGTGTTGGTGAAAGTCATCAGGGCAGTTGTGGTACTATGGTCAGAAGCCATGTTGGGTATTTGTACGAAGATTTTTTTTGAGTAGATTGTTCATGAGTTATAGGTGTATGTATTTTTCCAGGATTTTTGATAGTGGTGAAAGTATTGCTATTGGCCTGTAGTTAGAAAGTTCTTTAGAGGTTCTACCTTTATGGAGTGGAATGATAAACGACATTTTTCATAGCCTGACAATCTATTGTTCTGTAATGGTACAAATGATTAAGACAGAGACAGGGTATGCGATGGTTTCAGTGGCTAATCTCAGATATTCAGCAGGTGGTTTGTCTGCAGCGACAGATGGGGGAGGTTTAGATTATTAAGCATTTTTTAAGGTGCTGGTTTGTATGAGCTTGAGAGAGAAGGCATCCGTGGATACTATAGTCTGTATAGGTGATGTTAGGGGTGTACATACCTCTCAAATTCTAAGTGCAAGAAATCTGGGCAAAGCCTGACAAAATGGGGAGACAAAGGCCCAAAAATAGGGACATATATTAAATATTGCTCTTATAAGCTTAGAAAGTTGCTAGAGTAACAGGGCTTGTTTTAGCAAACATTTTATGAAGGATTTGAAGTCTGAAACTGAAATGTATGTCATTGTTTAGTGACTTTAATCCTCAGATAATGCAAGTGATTTGACAGAAAACCACAAATTTTATGAGGAACAGACCAAAAATATCAGCTAAAAATCTGGACATTCTGCAAAAATCTGGACAGTTGTCAAATATTGGGGTGTATTGTTTTTATTTGCTAATGAGACTATGGAGTTAATAAAGTATGTATTGAACTGAGTAGCCATGTTGTCAGTAGTATTTGTGGTGGTGGGGACTGGGGTAGTGGGTTGTCCAGGATGTAATAGGTGATTTATTGCAACTCAGAATTTTAGTGGATTATTTTGATGTTTTAGTTGGAGGTTGGAGTGGTACTGTGTTTTGTTGTTTATAATCTGCTTTTTGGCTTTATTTCTTAGCTGCTGGTAGTTATCTAGGCTGACTTTTTTTTTTGCCTTGGTAATGTTTCTATGCTTTGTTCCTAGCTTTGAGTAGCTGTTTTTTTTTGTTTGTTTTGTCTTTGGTTAGCCATGGTACATAGCTGGATTTTACTCTTATGTTTCTAGGTGGTGCTAGGCTATTTAGGATGACCAGGAATTTGTTGTTGAAGTATAGAGTTTTTAGTGGGGACCAGTCACATTGTTGGAGGACTGATATAAAAATATGGGGTGTGAAGAATATTTTTTTTTGTATTTTTTGTATATGACATTTTTCTGGGTGTGTAGCCACTGCCTGAATAGGTATGTAGGAAGATGGTCACTAAGGGTATCTGGGAGGGAGGCAGCCTGATTGATAAGCCAGTGCAAATTTGTTAGTAAGTGTCCCGTCAAGTATAGATTGCCAGTTACTAGCTTTATCTATTCTAGTGGGGAATTGTATTGTTTGAGTGAATCCATACAGGTTGATTAAGTTAGAGGGGTTATCTGTGGTGTACGTAAGCCAGTCAGTGTTAAGGGGGTCTATATCACCACATTGAATAATGATAAGTTCGAATGCCCTTTGTTCGAACTGAAAAGTCCAAAAGCCCTAAACCGTGAAGTTACAGAACATCAATTTTTTCCCAGGGAAATAAATCGGTGGGCCATCTTTGGGGGTTTGCTATTTTCACCACTGTAGTGCGTTTTTGGCGTTGGTATATTTAAGTAGGGGGGGTGTGGAGGGCACAGTCCCCCACACTGGGGGCTTGGGGGCAAAGCCCCACAGTTCAGTTTGCTTTAAAGTAGTGATTTCTTTTTTTTTCACGGAGTAGCGATTTTTTCCCTGGGGAAAAAAATCGCTGTTCCGTGAGTTCGCTGTTTTGGGTTTTTGGATTTTTAGGTTCGAACAAAGGGCGTTCGAACTTATCACCATTCGATGTGGTGATATAGACCCGTGTTAAGGTCACCCATTATTATGGTTTCTTGATTACAGGTTGTGGATGTCCAGTAAATAAAGTCTTCAATTGTGGAGAGATTATTGCCAGGTGGGATATAGACTGCTATTACGGTAATATATTTTTTGGGTTGACTTATAGGCGGGTTGCTAGTATTTCTACATTATTAAGAGTTTGTGGGTTTGGTTCTAAGTACTCTAGTTTAAGCATGTTTTTGTAGATTGTGCCTCCACCACATTTATGTATGGATACTATAGCCTGGTGCTAGGATTTCTTTACTGGAGATTTGAGGTTTTAGCCATGTTTCAGTTAAGACTAGTATATCAGGAGAGTAGAGGGAGAGGGTGGCATGGAATCCATGTATTTTGTTTGTTAGGCTCCTAATATTCATATTTATCAGTAAGAGGTCAGAAGCATTGTGTGAGATGTTGATGGTTTGAGAGTATGAATTTGGTGGTGATTGTGGTGTTAGTTAAGTGGGGTGTGGTCCTGGGTTGGGGTGGATATCACCGCTTAGACAGAGGTAAGATATTGCATGCAGGAGTAGGTGTTTGAGTGGCAACTTGGTGCAGTTACACATTAAGCATGGAGTGGTTTGTTGTGCATATCTGTACATACAGAATGTTGTTTAAGTAGTATTGAATAAATATGGTGTTATGGTGATAGTCATGTGTGTGTTGTGGGGAGTATTCAAGATGGTATAGGTGGGTGAGCATATTTTTGATATAGTGTGATGGTGGTAGGATGTGAGATGGAATGCAGGAACTAGGAAAATTATTATAGAGATGTGTAAGAGTATCAATAGTATGATTCAGAGTGATGGGAGTGTTTTGAAATTATAACTATTGTGCGTTGGGAGAGGGAAGTAGTTTATGTATGCTGATAATTTAATTAGGGTTGTGTATCATTGAGTATGGAAGTGGGGAGTGATTCAATAGAAGGGTGGGAGGGTGTCTTGCTATTGAATCAGTTGGTGGTGGTGGTGGTGTTAAAGATATGTGATGATTGGTTGATTTTTAAGGTGATTGATAATTGGTTGTGTTTTATGAGGAAGGTGTGGTCTGGTTAAAATAAATGTAGGATTAATGGGAGCGGGTGGGATTTAAGAGCAAGGTAGGGGAGCAAAATGAGCATGAGCGTAGTGAGGGCAAAATGGAACAGGTTGACCCAAGGACACCAGTAGCCATAAAAATAATCAATTATGCACAGAGAAGTTGGAAGTTCCAGCAAGAGGGCTCCTGGTAAGTAAAGTGAGTGAAAGAAATGATCACGGGTAAGTTCAGGAAAGAAGGGGATAACTGACTGCAGAGCAGTACTGCTAAGTACAGAGAAGGATAATTACAGATGCCAGGGTGTTGTAGTACAAAAGTGGCAAGTGTAGCAAAGAAATGTCTGGATACTGCTATTGATTAGAATCTGAGATGTACAGAGGGGCAAAAATGGGGTGGAGGTATATATATAAAGTTACACACTCATTTACAGTATGCTGACCAACAATAAGGATTACTGTCCAGTTAGCTGTGTGTTTAGGAAGACTTCACTCGGGGCGGATAGGTAGTTCTCTTTGTGGTCTTATACTTGGGTTTGTAAAACCTAGGAAGTGAGACAGCGGTGTATGCAGTTGTTATGGGAGAAAAGGAGAGACTGAGATTAAATAAAGAATAGGAACAAGGATAAGTAAAGGTAGTGAACATATACAACAGTTCAAAACATTGCAGCCAATACAAAAACATTCAAGCTAAATGTTAACATCCAGCTTTAAGCACAACAGTCAATAGTATGTGTAAAATAGAGACACTCTTTCTAACACTGCAGGGTAGCAATCCAGGTAAACTTCCTATTACTGCAATACAATGTCCTCATTACATTACAGGCAATCTCCTTCCTACAGATCTAAGACAGTACATTTGTGTACACTTGCCATAAATGTAGATGTTCGAGTGTATTCACTGCTGCAGTCATTACATTTGGGTTATCTGTTTGCAGGTAGCCCTCAGTCAGCCTGATTAACAAAGTATTGGGTCCTGCGTCGGTTGCTGTCCTTTCTTCCATGACGTCAGGTCGTCAGGGATATAAAACATGCAGCCGACGCCATTACATCAGTTTTTCTTGCCCCAGATGTCAGGTGCCCCCCTAATGGGAAGCAATTAAATATAAAAGTACAATGATATACCTCCAACAAAAAAGCAAATACACCAAAAAGGCTTTTAAGCATAGTAAAGGAAAGTAGAGGTATAGCCAAAAGAAGTTAGGGAGCTGGAGGGAGGGTAACCAGGACTGCAACAGTGAATACACTCAAACATCTACATTTATGGTAAGTGTACACAACTGTACTACGTTCTTCGTGTTTCACTGTTGCAGTCATTACATTTGGGTAGATTCCCAAAGCTATGGTTGGGAGGAGGAATTTAGATTTAGGCCCTGCAAGACTGCTATGGCAAAGCCAGCTCTGGATTTCGAGAAACTTGGCAAATGATAATGCTTGGTGAAAGTATGTACAGAACTCCAGGTAGCAGCTTCTAGGATGTCTCTGGCAGGGACGCCTCTGAGAAAGGCTGTAGAGGTAGATGCAGCCCTGGTGGAGTGAGGTCTGATCCCCTGGGGGATAGGTTTTCCATGGTGCTTATAGCAGAAGTAAATGCAATGGCCTATCCATTTAGAAATGGTTTGCTTTGAAATAGCTTTCCCCTCTGCCCCTGCAGCAAATGCCACCAGCAGTTGTTCAGATTTCCTTTGAGGTTTAGTCCTGTCCAAGTAGAATCTAAGTTGTCTGTGCACATCTAAGGAATGCAGTATCTGTCCCCCTTTGTTCTGTGGATTGGGAAAGAAGGTTGGCAAATTAATGGAATGATTTAGAGCCACACTGGATACCACCTTGGGCATGAAGGATGGATTGGTTCTGAGGGACACCCTGTCCACATGAAAGATGATGAAAGGCTCCACTGCTATAAGGGCCTGTAATTCAGATACCCTTCTAGCTGAAATGAAGGCTAAAAGGAAAGCTGTTTTCCAAGAAAGAAATTTTAAGTCTGCAGTAGCAGCTGGCTTGAAAGGAGGTAGAGCGAATTTCTCCAAAACAAAGTTAAGGTCCCAGGCTGGGGTTGGAGCTCTCCTGGGTGGTCTCAAATTTTTGGCCCCTCTGAGGAACTGCTTGAGCAGTAGATGAGACAAGAGGGGAGGTTCTGTGTTATAATGAGCTGAAATGGCTGAAGCGTGGATTTTAATGGAGGAAAAAGACAGGCCCTTGTGAAGCATCTCAGTTAAGTATTGTAAAATCTGAGGTAAACTAGGCGCTACTGTGCTCATCCCTTGAGATTGGTTCCAGGCACAGAATCTTCTCCATTTTTCAGCATAAGATTTTCTAGTACAAGGCCTCCTTGCCTCTAAAATGATATCCATCACAGGTTTACTGAGGGATGGTAAAGGAGAAATTATGTAATTAGCCAGGCTGCAAGATTCAGTGTTAGAAGCTGAGGGTGCAGAATATGGTTCTCCTGCTGAGACAACAGGGAAGGAGTCTGAGACAGGTGCCATGGGGATAACCATGACACATTGCGCAGGAGGGGGTACCAGTGTTGGCGTGGCCAGTCTGGAGCAATCAAAATCATCCTTGGTTTGTCCTGCTTGATTTTTAGTAGTACCTTGGAGAGCAGAGGCAGAGGGGGGAAGACATAGACTGATAGTTTTTTCCAGCTGGAGGACAGACCATCCACTTTCCAGGCTTGTTTGTGGGGAGTCCTTGTGCACAATTTGTCCAATTGGTAGTTCTGGGGAGAGGCAAAAAGGTCTATATCTGGGCTCCCCCATTTGCTTGTCAACATGTTGAAAATCCTTGGTTCCAGTTTCCACTCGTGTGGGTCCATGAGGTTTCTGCTTAGTCTGTCTGCCAGTGTATTTCATTTTCCTGGCAGGAATTGAGCTTGTAGGTGCACTTGGTAGCTCAAGGCTGTGTTCCACAATGCCATGGCTAGTCTGCAGAGGGAGTAAGAATGTGTACCCCCCTGCTTGCTTATGTACCACATAACAGTGGTGTTGTCCGTCTTTATCATTAGTTGTCCTGGAAGAATGTGGTCCTTGAAGGCTGTCAGAGCATTCTGTACAGCTAACATTTCTTTTTGATTGATATGCAGGTCCATTTGACCTGAATGCACTTCCCTGTCAGGTGGACCCCCCATGCATAGGTTCATAGGTTCATAGGTTTATACTAGGCTATCTGCCCTAAGGCATTTATAAGCCTAGCCCCTTATATGAAAAATACTGTGCCCATTAGTTTGTTGTGCCTCTGTCCAGCAGTGACCCAGAGATGATTATCTCCCATCCACAGGTCTAGATTTCTCTTGAACAGAGTCAGCGAGGTGCTCTGCCTCACATGGACGATTTTATTCCACAGCATAGGGAGTCTCTGAGATGATAAAATCTCCCCCAGCGTCCCCCTATTTATATCCTCTAGTGGTTTTGGTGGATTTGGATTTTTGAGGTGGAGCATGTCCATTAATTCCGGGTTGGACATGGCCTTGTATGTCAGGCACATGTCACCTCTGAGCAGACGGTATGCGACTGAATAGAGCTGGAGTTTCTTCAATCTGGCAGCATATGACAGATTTTGGAGTCCCTTTATCCTTTTGGTGAGGAACTTTTGGGGTCTCTCCAATTGCTGCAGATGTCGGTGAGATACATCCCGAATGGGGCATTGTACTCGATCATTGGTCTGATAAGTGAAGAGTACAGGGGAACAATGACCTCACTAGATCTGGATGTGAATCCTTCATGATCAGGTGGGCAATGTAGAAGGTCTTTCTAACCACTTTAGCAATGTGAGTGTCAAAAGAAAGGCCACTGTCAACCTGGGTCCCCAGGTCCCTGATAACCTCTTCTGTGCTTAGTGGATTGCCACCTATATGGTAGCTTGGGGTTACCTTGTTTTCGAAGGGTATGACTATACATTTTTGGTGTTTAACTTCAGGCCATGGCTCTGGCACCAGCTATCTGTTTCCGTGAGTCCTTCTGAAGGATATCAGTGTCCGATGCACTTTCCACTATGGCCCAGTTTGCAGTCATCTGCAAACTTTGTCAGCCAAAGTCCTCCCATGTTGGCCTGTACTTCTGAAGTAGATGCCAAACAATAGGGGCCAAGGACCGAGCCCTGTGGGACACCGCTTGACCGGCTTGGAGTCTGACACAGCGCCAGCAACTCTAACCCTGTGGGTTCTGTCCTTCAGTTTGCAACCCATCTTGTGACATATGGGTTTACATTTAAGCTGGTAAGTTTTCTACAATAGGGTATTGTGTTGCAAGGTCAAGGTAGGCTGTATGGACTGCCTTTCCTCATCAATGGCCTTGGTGACTATTTCAAGAAGTCGACCAAGTTCAAAAGGCATGATCTTCCCTTGACAAAGCCAAACTGGGTCGGGTCCAATGTCTGCAAGTCCCCTATATCTTTGTTTATGAGCTCCATTATGATCCTCTCCATAGCTTTGCAGACTAGACTTGTTAAGCTTATGGGGTAATTACCAGGGTCCGTCACCTTTGTGGAGTGGGACCACAGTTGCCGTACGCCACTCCTTGGGCACGTATCCTGTGGTAAGGCTGAGATTAAACAGCTGCCTTATGTGCGGGTTTAATTCCTCATTTAGCTCGTGTAGCACACAGCCGGGGACACCATCCGGTCCCATTGATGCTGTGTTTTTAGCTTTAGAGAGATGCATTAAGGTTTGGGCGGCAGGGGGTGGTGTGAAAGGTAGTCCCTTGTTTTGGTGGCAGGCCTCTGCCCACCAAAGGAACTCTAGGTGTAGGCAAGGTATGATAGGAATCATTGCTTCTAGATCCTGAGAATGTTGACACCATAGGCTTTTTAGATACCACTGTAGTTTCCTCATATGCAGTCTTGAATACGGAATTAGAAGAATGCAGGAGGCCATGAACCCAAAGGCTTGCAGTATTTGTCTTGCAGATAGCAGGGTTTTTGTGGCCACTTGTTTGAAGTAGGTTGTCAAATGAATTTGTTTCCCTGGCATGAGATAAGCCATCTGGGAAGTTGTATTCAAGCTTGTTCCCAGGAATATAATTTGTTGACAAGGTACCAGGTGTGATTTCTCTTCATTTATGGTGTACCCCAGACAAGTTAGAACCCTTTGTACAAAGGCCAGATGATTCAAAAGTATGTCCTGACTTTCTGCCTGAATTAGACAATCGTCCAAGTATGGGTATATTTGAATACTTCTTTGCCTGCAAAATGCAATAACTGGATCTAGGCACTTTGTGAATACCCTGGGCGCAGTAGGTAAGCCAAAGGGCAGTGCAGAGAACTGACAGTGCGTGTAGCCTGCTTTGAAGCGTAGGTATCTTCTGCAAGATTCCCTGATTGGGATGTGCAGGTATGCTTCTTTTAAATCTAGTGTTGCCAACCAGGCATCATTGCCTAGCATACAAAGTAATTGGTGAAGAGTCAGCATCTTGAATTTTGGAATCTCCAAAAAGGTGTTCAAAGTAGACAAGTCCAGGATAAGACGCCATGAATTGTCTTTTCTGGGTACCAGGAAAAGTCTTGAGTAGAAACCTTGTCCCTTTACCTCTTCTGGTACCAGTTGAATAACACCCATGCTTAAGAGAGAAAGTACTTGTTCTTGGGCCTCTGTCCACTGATTTGGGGGTAGGTCCAGCCACCCGCTTGGTGTTGGCAACTTGTGGAAGTGAAATCTGTATCCCTGGGACACAGTATTTAAAACCCATTTGTCCTGGGTAATGAGTTCTCAATTCTTTGCATGAAGAGCAATCTTTCCCCCCACAGGGGCAGTCAGTTGATAAGTGCTTGGAAATTTTAAAAGGAAGTCATTGAGACTGTTTACCATAGGGAGGAGTCTTATTATTCCTAGATTTGGACGTGGAGACCCCCCACTGCTTAGTCCTGTGTGTACCCTGGGACTGAAACCTGGGATTTTTGCTGTGTCTGGGTTTGGCTTGAGAAGACCTGGAGGGGGCAGGAAAGGACCAATTCTTAGAGGGCCAGTGCCTACTAAATCTAGGAGGCTGAACTTGTAAGAAATCTTTAACAGTTTGCATAGATTTAGCTTTATCTTCCATCTTTTTAAGAACTTCCTCAGCCTTGTTGCCAAACAGGCAGTCCTGATTTAAGGGAGCAACCAACAATTTAGCTTTAACATGATCAGGTAAAGATTGCTCCTTAAGCCAAGCATGCCTTCTGAACACAGACCCAGTAACAGCAGCCCTGCAAGAGGCCTCTAATGAATCAAACCACATTGCAAAGTATGTTTTCCAACTTGTTCAGCAGACTGCATTAAATCCTGTAATTCTTTATTTTCCACACAGTCAGGATTCAGCATCATTTTCTGTTTAAGCAATCCAATAACATGTTGCTGATACTTTAACATATGAAACTGGCAGTTTAAAGCCCTAATGGCCAAGGTTGCAGAAGTGTAAAACTTCTTACCCCATCTATCCAGCGCCCTGGAGTCTCTATCAGATGGGGTAGGATTTTTAGCGGTAGAAGCCTTAATGCCCTTGGGCACCTGTGAAATAGGCTCTGGATCCACAATAGGATTTATGAAAAGGAACTTGCAGGACTCAGGGATCCTGTATCTGTCACGTTTTCTGGGAGCAAGAGGCAAGGAATCAGGGGCCAAACTCGATTCCGAAAATGCATCAACAACAATGTTTAGTACAGGAGGAATAGCTAAAGGCCTATGCTGAGGTAGGAGAAGGAAATCCCTAAGCCTCTTTTTTAAATCAGAAGAATCCTGGCTTTCCCAGTGGAAATGCTCCCATAAAGTATGTAAGGTTTCCCCAAAAGAAAAATCCTCAGAAGGGGAAGCAGAGGGAATGGAGTCCTCTGCATCAGATTCTTCATAAGTAGATAAGGGCAAATCCAGATCATCAGAAGAATCAGAAAAAACAGAATCCTGGTCAGAAAATTTATAATCAACTTCAGTCCTAGGTCTCTTAGAAGGGGGGGGGGTTGGATACCCCTGATTAGAGTTATTAGATCTTCAGCCATTCTTATCATTTGTTTTTTAGGCAGAGAGGCCTGAGCATGTGGCCTGCGCGTCATTTTTTTAGGCATGGTTTGAGATTTAGGCCTAAGTAAAGAAGATGGCGTCGGTTTAATATGCAAGTCCGTAGGCCTGAATACACCCTCAGAAGCCAGTGCCTGCACAGTGGCTCCAGACCCATCTAAGGTAGAGACATCTGTGGGTTCCATAGGTGAAGCATTTTGTGGCATACCAGACTCCGAATGGGTCTCAGTAGAGGCCTGCGAATCAGAAGTAGCGGGTATCAGGGGCTGCAAAAGCACCTCACTGAGTACCGGCGAACTGGCGACTGGCTTAGGAGAAGCATCGTCCACAGTTTTGCACCTCGGCGTCCTGTCTCTGTCTTTATCTTTGTGTTTTTTCAGAATCTGGATGGCTAACAGACAACATTTCTGGATAATTAAACCGAGAACCAAAATATTTAGAGGCGAAAATATACCGACGATGGATAGTGCGCTGATTAAATAAAGCACAAAACCGACAGCAAGGTACGTCGTGGTCAGGGCCTAAGCAAGGAATAAAGTATGAATGAAAATCTTTATGAGGTATTTGCTTTCCACAAATAATGCAGTTATTAACTTTTACTGACATCAGAAAGGAGCAAGAAAAAGTTTCCCCAACGGGGTACTTAGCTTTAGTTGAAGACTTCGGTTCTGAAACTCGAAAATGAAAATTTCAGGAGTCGACCAACCAGCACTTGCAAACTGCTTCTGCTTCGGGTACTGCATGGCAAGAAAGACTGATGAAATGGCATTGGCTGCATGTTTTATACCCCTGACGACCTGACATCATGGAAGAAGGGACAGCAACCGATGCAGGACCCAAGACTTTGTTAATCAGGCCGACTGAGGGCTACCTGCAAGCAGATAACCCAAATGTAATGACTGCAACAGTGAAACATGAAGAACATCTGCACAAAGTGTGCAAAACTGTTTTAATTAGATATAATAGCACCTGTATAGCCTCGCTCCATGTAAAAATTGACCAGCAAGTGCAGATATCCTATATGTAACCATTAATAGCACAGTCAAGAGATTAAAACTAAATTAGCATGTCTTGCTTAAGTTCCTTTGTTATGAGCATGGCAGTAACTAGGTAATAGGTTATAGTGCAGTTTTGCTGCAATAATATCTTAGCTACAATAATATCTAAGAGTCGGTAATGGCTTGGCAGAGCTTTAGAAATAAAAAAAGCAATTTCAGCTGAGTATAGATTAGACTCAGTAAGTGGCCCATACAGACACAAAAAAGTTAAAGGATATTCTTGAGATTAGCTGGGTATTACAAGAAGTTTACACTCCACTTTGCCACAATAGGTAGCTCTTTAACTGATTTGATGAAAGGGATAATGTCACTAAATGTAAACTGGACAATGGAAGTGGATAATATTTTTAAGCATTTTTTATTTTACATTTGTTTACTGGGATAGTCCGACTGGATATATGTCCATTTTCAGCGGAGGCCTGGGGAGAAAAGCTCCACATAGATAAACTTACATAGATTACACAGAAGTTAGCAAACAATTATAAAAACAAAGTGATTATATACAATGGCTTAGTAGTGTTCCCTAGTAGGGACTCACAATTCTCATGGACAGACAAAATTAAAAGTAAGAGACATCAGATTGGAAGTAGAGCTTGGTGAGATAGTTACAAGTTATGATAATTACAGAATATGCTTTTAGTTTATAACTTAATCAGGGTTGGTACATGGACATAGCCAATTCACTCTGATATACTGTTTGAGGTTTTTTTAAAGAGACTTTTGGAGGATTGTAGGGTTATATAGTTTGGCAACGAATTCCAGGTTTTGCCAACGAAGCTGGCAAACAAGGATTCACCAGCAGAGTTATTAGCTTTGTGGGTTTGGACCACTAATTTATTGGCTGACCACAGGGATCTTAGGTTGCTATATGGCTTAATAATATTTTTAAGTGAGGGGTTATCCTCGGGGTGGTACAAAATTTTGTGCGCTATTAAGAGTTGATTGAATTGAATTAAGCTGGGCAGTTCTAGTCACTCTAGTTGTTTAAGGTTCTGGCAGTGGTGGGTTCTATAGGTGGATCCAGTGGCGAATCTGGCAATATGATTGTAGCTATGGGACAGCTTACCTAGTTCGGATTTGTTGAGGTTTGAGAGTACAGGCGAGGCATACAAAAGAGTAGAGAGTAGGTGTGATCGGGCGATTGCAGTCCTAGCCAGTGGGGTTAAAAATGTCTTGTTTCTATACAGTGATCCAAGCTTCTTATTGATGGTCTGTATGGTTTTGTTGACCTGTAGGTCAAATTTGAGATTATTGTCTATGATAACCCCTAGCAGTTTGGTGTGATTATCTGGGGAAATAGTGGTACCATTGTTAGATGTGACAGAGAATGAAAGTGTGGTGGATCTACTAGTTGGGGAGAGGAGTAGTAGTTTAGTTTTATTGATGTTCAGAAGTAGGCATTGGATGGTGAGCCAGTTCTCGATAGTGTTAAATGTATTTTGGGTTAAGGTTTGCAGTTCAGATGAGAAGGTGGCTGAGCAGATGAGAGTGGAATCATCTGCATATTGAATGCAGGTGGCTTTAGGGATAGCAGTGTGAAAGTTGTTGATAAAAATAGAGAAGAGCAGTGGACCTAGTATGGACCCTTGAGGGACACCAAGTGTGAGAGCTAGCTGGCTGGAGAGTTTGCCCTGCCATAGTACTGCCTGTTGTCTACCAGTCAGGTAGGACTGGAACCACTGGATAGCAGGCTTGTTGAGGGAAATAGAATTTAGTGAAAGAATGAGAAGTTCATGGCTGACCATGTCAAAGGCTTTTGATAGGTCAAGAAAGAGGGCAGAGGTTAGCCTATTGTCATTCCTGTTTTTGGTTTATGGCAGTAGTAAAGGAAAGGAGGGCTGAGGTGGTGCTGTGGTATGGCCTGAAACCATGCTGGGAGTTGGATAGTAAGTTATTCTGTATAAGGTATTGCATTAGTTGCTTGTGTACACATTTCTCCATTATCTTGACTAGTGGGGAAAGAATGGCAATGGGTCTGTAGTTGGATGTGTCTGAGGAGCTACCACCTTTATGGAGTGGGATGACGTGAGATATTTTCCAGAGGGAGGGGATAGGGTTTTCGGATAAGGTTCTGTTGATGAGGATAGATATGGGATATGCAATGGCATCTACAGCTATTTGCAGATACTCTGCAAGGAGGAGGTCAGCAGCAAGGGTGGTAGGTTTTAGTTTTTTAGAAGTGTTTTGATAAAAGCTAATACTGTGCTCAGAGCCTGTACTAGCATGCATACAGTTTAGTAAATGATTTTTTCAATGCATATTGAAGTTACAGAGGTAGACCTGGGGGCAGTACTCTTAAAGATGTGTGATGGAGAAGAACACCCAATAAGTTACTTAATCCACAAAGTAAAGTGGAAATAAAATACTCCAAGACTGAGAGGTAGTGTTTACTGTCCATACCCCTGTTTGTGCCTTCATAAACAGAAAGATGACAACACCAACTACTATCACTGGGCCTTTTCATGTCAGTCAGTCTAGCTCAACCCACAACAGTGCAGATGGCCTATTGAGTATGAAGCCAATGGTTCCATCTGGTAGGTCAGCTGAAGCAAAGCGGAGAAGATCTAGCCAAATAAATTGTCTAACTGAACGCAAAGCTATAAATTCTGTTGAATTTTGTATATGAAGTGTATATTGAGAACTGCCACTATAAATAAGAAATGTTTCCTTTATGCATATAAAGTAAATAAAAGTATTTATTTAACAACTATAGAGACACTTTAATAAGCAAAGCAGAATATAATTCCAACAGTAACCAGGTACCTCTGCAAAAACACAAAACAAATCCAAAGAATAAAAGCAGGCAGAGGCAAGACTCCAGTTTCTTCAGCTGATTTATTACAAGACACACAAGCGCTTTCACCACAAGGCTTCTTCAGGTGTATAAAAAGCAGCACTCAACACACCCATTCTTATACTAAGCATTGGCTAGTCACATGATTAAAAAGAGAAAACTCTTAAAGGCACAAAGAACAATTGTATTCAGCCCACAGTAAAATGCATAGTAAAATATATAAAAAACTTCATTGCAAAAACCACATTTCATAAAAGCAATATTACAAAAAATACATATTACAAATACACATAAACCACATAAATGTAACAGATTCTACCTACGTAATGGTCTATTTTTCAGGATGGGTCTCAATGGTACATGGTCATTAAGACCATGTCCTGTGTTAGCTCTTAATCTCACAATCCATTTAGCCTCCAGGTTCTCAGTTTGAACTCTGGTGTCACCACCCCTCAAGTTCTCATAACATTTACCTAATACCATAAATGTAAAGGTGTGTTGATCATTCGTTTCTTTAATGTGTTTTGCTAAAGCATTGAACACACTACCCTTCTTAATATGGTATAGGTGTTCCCTGATCCTATCCCTTAATAGTCTATCTGTCTTTCCCACGTAGAATTTACTGCTTACTTTGCAAGTAGCAAGGTAAACCACATGTGAAGTATCACACCTTGCACTGGTTCTTAGTGTATAAGTTACACCAGTGTCTGGATGCAGAAACTCCATATCTTGATTTATAAATTTACAGAACTGGCATCTAGTGCACGGTTTAGTCCCTGGTGTATCCTCAGTCCTGATTTGGTCACTGGGATTGCAAAGTCGTCGCCTTAGCGACTTCTTATTTTTAAAAGTAAACTGTGGATGTGTTCCTATCAGGTTGCTAACTTGTTTATCAGATGTCAAGATATTCCAATGCTTGCCTATGATGTCTGTGTAGTGTCTTATATTTCTAGAATAGCTAAAACATATTTTAAGTGGTTGTGAGATTTGTTTCTGTTGACCCCCGTTGCATAAATCACTCTCTACCTGTTCAGAGAAATAGGGTCTAGCTCTACTGTGTCTAGAGTTTCTCACTGTCCTAATACTTTGATTGACAAGTTTCTGGTCATAGCCCCTTTCTGCTAGTTCTATGTTTATCTTGTCTAGTTGTTCCACAAAATCTGTTTCTCTAGCATTCAATCTAGAGGCCCTGTAAGCTTGATTCTGTGCAACATTCCGAAAAATGTATTGAGGGTGCATGCTATCTTTTCTTAGTAAACTGTTCACATGACATCCCTTCCTAAACATTTTAGTGCTCAGTGCACCATTAAGTTCTTGTATAATAGAGACATCTAAAAAGCTAACTTCAGTATATCAACAGTTCATGGTGAATTTAAGGAAATGTGTTGAAGCATTACTATAGTCTACAAACATCATTAGCTGTTCTATAGACCCCCCCCATAAAAGGAAGAGGTCATCTACAAACCTGCGAAAAAAATAATATATCATCATTAAAGTCGGCCACAACCAAATTATCTTGTTCCCATTTGGACATTACAGCATTCGCATAACTGTTAGCACATGATGTTCCCATGGCTACCCCGTTGCATTGCCAGTAGACTTTGTCCCTGAACATGAACACATTATTCTCCAGTACCAGACCTAGTAGTAACCGTATTAGGTCCACCATATCTCTATCATACTCCCTGGTTTCAAGCATTAACTGAGTTACACTATTAATCCCAAAATCATTTGGAATAACAGTGAAAAGTGACACCACATCAAGGGTAACTAACAGCATTTGTTGTTTACAGGCTTGTTGCTCTCTTTCACATGCAAATCTGTATAAGTCTCTCACAAAATGTTCAGTGTCCTTCAAGATATAATCTGACCGTTTAATCAGATTCCTAAGGAATTTCTCCACAAAAATAGAAATTGACTCAGTGCACCAGTTGCTTCCAGCTACAATGGGCCTCACAGGAGGATTTTCCCTATTTTTATGTACCTTGGGTAATCCTTGAATCACTGGGGTAGTGGGGTTAAATATAAAAAAGTATTTTAATACATTTTCATCAATGAGACCCATCCTGGCTATTTCCCTTAGCTTGCTGTGTACATATTCAACCATTCTATTAACTTGTGATAAAGTAATAACTTTGTAAAATGTGTCATCAGCTAATAAAACAAGCATTCTCCTGCCATAGTCTTCCCTATTCAAAATTACAATCTGTCCTCCCTTGTCTGCAGGGCGTATCATGATACATGGATTAGTTTGTAAATTATTTAATGTTGTAAATTCATCCTTGGATAAATTGCACTGTCTGCTGCTACTAGAGTGTAATTTTTGTTCATGAAACACTCTATAAATATCATCTAAACATAACTGTTCAAATGCAGAAACCAAAGGATTTAACTTGGGTAA
Organism: Protopterus annectens; assembly: GCF_019279795.1. Taxonomy (NCBI): domain Eukaryota; kingdom Metazoa; phylum Chordata; order Ceratodontiformes; family Protopteridae; genus Protopterus; species Protopterus annectens. Next base: position 419,817,070 of record NC_056741.1, read on the forward strand.
AAAAGAGCTTGGTTTTTTAAACATAAATTCCCCATTTTCACCATTATTAGCATACATAATTTTCAACATTAAATTGCGTGTAAATAACTTAATGTCAAATACAATTTCAGTAATGTCAGAGTCAGCAGTCGGAATAAAAGAAAGTCCTTTTTCCAACACATTACATTCATATCTAGATAGAGTATGAGTTGATAAATTAACTATTAATTTTTACTGTTCATGAAGGCTTTCTTTATCGTGTATGGACTCACCGTTCCTTCTGAGTGCTTCCTTTTGTTTCTGGTCATACTTCTCCCTCTCTGTTGTCCATGGTTCAAGCCTCCTCTTCCTCGGCTTACAGACCTGTTCCTGGTTGGAAGAGGGAAAGTCAGACCTGAAGGTCGTAGGCTTTCTAAAAAAGAAGTATGGATGTCATCATTAAGATCGCATCTATTCAAAGCTTCACCAGTCGCTTCTTGATGAACTTGTGCTGTGGTTGTGATAGTTTTCTTTCTTACCACTGTTGTCTCAGTCGTCGGCGTGATGCCACCTAGGTCGCTAGTTATCTGAGCCCTCCCCTCATCCATTTCCTGGATGTCTTCAGGCTCTCGATTAATGGAAGTTGTCATGGCGGCTGTCCGATTAGTGGGAACCTCAATGATGCTTCCTTGATTGGTTGACTCAGCTACAGGGGTTTGAGTATTGGCCCTGTTATTATTGTTAGCCACTCTCGGCCACATAAAGACGTGGCCTCGTGAAAAATCTAGTCTGTCTCTATATAACTTTTTTAACTTGATTTGTATTAATTTGCGAGAATAAACATGAGCATTCTCAAGCATATCATTTATTGGCTTCACAATCGAAGCAGGGTCATATTTTTTACACAGATCAAGATATTTGTTCTTGATCTGAAGTAGTAATTTTGTTTCTTCTTTTTCAGCAAAGTCAGACAATAGTTTTAAGTAGCCAGCACTGGTCTGTAGATTTAATTTCTGCCATTCACTTAATAGTAAAGGGTCACAGTCCGCTTGAGCGGGCATTTTAAGAATTCTCAAACCCCGAGGCACAATGCCATCAGCAATACAAGTTTGGAGATGAAATTTCTCAAACTGTGTTCTTTTTAGTTTGAGCAAATCTTTTTCTAACAAGAATAATTCACTTTTCAGTGTCACAATGTCTATATTCATGCATTCATCTCCATCTAGAACAAGTTCATTATTCAGTAATGGATTAGCTTTCTCGCTCACCTTAAATATAAATTGATTGACATTGAGTTCAGTCCATGTAATTTTTGAAACAGGATTATACTCCAATTCAATGCTCTCTGTTCCTTCTTTCATGAACAAAAATTATACCCTAGTAGCAGCAGACAGTGCAATTTATCCATGGATGAATTTACAGCATTAAATAATTTACAAACAAATCCATGTATCATGATACGCCCTGCAGACAAGGGAGGACAGATTGTAATTTTGAATAGGGAAGATTATGACAGGAGAATGCTTGCTTTATTAGCTGATGACACATTTTATAAAGTTATCACTTTATCACAAGTTAATAGAATGGTTGAATATGTACACAACAAGCTAAGGGAAATAGCCAGGATGGGTCTCATTGATGAAAATTTATTAAAATACTTTCTTATATTTAACCCCACTACCCCAGTGATTCAAGGATTACCCAAGGTACATAAAAATAGGGAAAATCCTCTTATGAGGCCCATTGTAGCTGGAAGCAACTGGTGCACTGAGTCCATTTCTATTTTTGTGGAGAAATTCCTTAGGAATCTGATTAAATGGTCAGATTATATCTTGAAGGACACTGAACATTTTGTGAGAGACTTATACAGATTTGCATGTGAAAGAGAGCAACAAGCCTGTAAACAACAAATGCTGTTAGTTACCCTTGATGTGGTGTCACTTTTCACTGTTATTCCAAATGATTTTGGGATTAATAGTGTAACTCAGTTAATGCTTGAAACCAGGGAGTATGATAGAGATATGGTAGACCTAATACGGTTACTACTAGGTCTGGTACTGAAGAATAATGTGTTCATGTTCAGGGACAAAGTCTACTGGCAATGCAACGGGGTAGCCATGGGAACATCATGTGCTAACAGTTATGCGAATGCTGTAATGTCCAAATGGGAACAAGATAATTTGGTTGTGGGCGACTTTAAAGATGATATATTATTTTTTCGCAGGTTTGTAGATGACCTCTTCCTTTTATAGGGGGGGTCTATAGAACAGCTAATGATGTTTGTAGACTATATTAATGCTTCAACACATTTCCTTAAATTCACCATGAACTGTTCATATACTAAAGTTAGCTTTTTAGATGTCTCTATTATACAAGAACTTAATGGTGCACTGAGCACTAAAATGTTTAGGAAGGGATGTCATGTGAACAGTTTACTAAGAAAAGATAGCATGCACCCTCAATACATTTTTCGGAATGTTGCACAGAATCAAGCTTACAGGGCCTCTAGATTGAATGCTAGAGAAACAGATTTTGTGGAACAACTAGACAAGATAAACATAGAACTAGCAGAAAGGGGCTATGACCAGAAACTTGTCAATCAAAGTATTAGGACAGTGAGAAACTCTAGACACAGTAGAGCTAGACCCTATTTCTCTGAACAGGTAGAGAGTGATTTATGCAACGGGGGTCAACAGAAACAAATCTCACAACCACTTAAAATATGTTTTAGCTATTCTAGAAATATAAGACACTACACAGACATCATAGGCAAGCATTGGAATATCTTGACATCTGATAAACAAGTTAGCAACCTGATAGGAACACATCCACAGTTTACTTTTAAAAATAAGAAGTCGCTAAGGCGACGACTTTGCAATCCCAGAGACCAAATCAGGACTGAGGATACACCAGGAACTAAACCGTGCACTAGATGCCAGTTCTGCAAATTTATAAATCAAGATATGGAGTTTCTGCATCCAGACACTGGTGTAACTTATACACTAAGAACCAGTGCAAGGTGTGATACTTCACATGTGGTTTACCTTGCTACTTGCAAAGTAAGCAGTAAATTCTACGTGGGAAAGACAGATAGACTATTAAGGGATAGGATCAGGGAACACCTATACCATATTAAGAAGGGTAGTGTGTTCAATGCTTTAGCAAAACACATTAAAGAAACGAATGATCAACACACCTTTACATTTATGGTATTAGGTAAATGTTATGAGAACTTGGGGGGGGTGACACCAGAGTTCAAACTGAGAACCTGGAGGCTAAATGGATTGTGAGATTAAGAGCTAACACAGGACATGGTCTTAATGACCATGTACCATTGAGACCCATCCTGAAAAATAGACCATTACATAGGTAGAATCTGTTACATTTATGTGGTTTATGTGTATTTGTAATATGTATTTTTTGTAATATTGCTTTTATGAAATGTGGTTTTTGTAATGAAGTTTTTTATATATTTTACTATGCATTTTACTGTGGGCTGAATACAATTGTTCTTTGTGCCTTTAAGAGTTTTCTCTTTTTAATCATGTGACTAGCCAATGCTTAGTATATGAATGGGTGTGTTGAGTGCTGCTTTTTATACACCTGAAGAAGCCTTGTGGTGAAAGCGCTTGTGTGTCGTGTAATAAATCAGCTGAAGAAACTGGAGCCTTGCCTCTGCCTGCTTTTATTCTATAGAGAAACTTTGTTGTATTAGCTACAAGTTTACTTGGTACTTCCTTATTATAGCAGCCTTCGCAATATACTTATGTAATGAGTACGTTTAATAGCAAGTCCTTAAGTGAAATGATTTATACTGTTTCATGACTACATATGTCTGTCCATCTTAAAACTGGTGACTGTTCAAGAAAAAGTGAACTGCATTTAATAAATAGTAATAATCATTAGGGTCTTCTTTTAGTTCACAAAATGTAGATTAATTCACATTCTCTTATTCTGACAATGTCTTAAGCTGATAGTGCTAATAGTTTAAAAGTGTCCCTGATTATTTCTGGAGTTGTCCCCGATTCTGTTGAGATATGCCCCCCTGATTGTCCCTGAGAGCTATATTCTGTTCTACAAGTCAGTAGTGTATTTCTTAATTTGAGTGAGTTTTAAAACTGGCCGGTGCTTTTTACATTCATTTATTTATGGGTGCAGAAAGGGAGTGCACATGTTGCTGATGTGCAGTGAGTAGGCAGCTTTATGTTTTTATGTGTTGTGAATACTGAAGTATTGGAAAAGAGTGGGACTGGAGGGAAAAAATGACTGTTTTATGACAAAATGCATTAGAAGTGAAGCCATCAAGTAATGATTACGTCCAAAGTATGCTCAAACAAGCACGGAACAAGGAAGCTCACCTTACTTAAAAATGCACTTTATTTCACCAGATTAACTAGTTATGTTTTAACCTGTTAAGATAAAGTGTGTTGCGTTATGAAAAGTGAACTTCATGCTGTGCGTCTATATGAACTTCAGCCAGTTGAAGTTTCAGTGCATGTTGTCCTGCGTTGCTCTCTATATTGCCAAGGCCGCTATAATAAGGAAGTACCGGTTACTTAATGCAGCAATGTTGTTTAAAAGTTGGTCTTCTTGGAAGGGGAGTTGATGTGCAGAGGATGAAGATGGAAGACAGACAGCAGAGTGAATAAATTCCTGGAAGAAGACAACAGGAGGAACCCTGAGATTGTCCCAAGTATAGGAATCATGAGGACAGAGCTACTTAGAGGCTCAGAGAAAAGCCCTACTAAAAGAGACCATACCTTAGCCAAATGGGACTACATTGATGTTACTTGCTGTAAAGTTTTGTTAAGAGATAAGATTTTTGTTTGAGCTTGAGCTTGCATTTTTATGCTTTTGGACTGCAAACTATATTGCTTTTATAAGACTGGTGTTTCTGCTACCTATACATATAATAACATCCTCTCAGACACACACACACACACACACACACACACACACACACACACACACACACACACACACACACACATATATGTACATGTGCACACATGTACACATACATACACACTTTCATATATATATATATATATATATATATATATATATATATGTGTGTGTGTGTGTGTGTGTGTGTGTGTGTGGGTCTACTTTACATCAATGAAATTCCACTTACCCGAAACCCGTTTCACCGAGATGAAAACACCGACAGCAGCAACAAACCGACATCCTAGAACACTGACCCCCACGGCAGTGCGATCTCAGAGCTGGTATATTAAGTTGGGGGGGTGGGGGGTTGTTTTTTGTCATTTCCATGTTTGTTTCAGATGGACAAGTGGTTATTTACCTGAAGTGAACAGTCAGTGTTCCAGGACATCGGTGTTTTGCTGCTGTCAGTGTTTTTGTCTCGGTGAAATGGATTTCGGGTAAGTGGAATTTCGTTGATGTAAAGTAGACCCATATATATATGTAGATATATATATATATATATATATATATATATATATATATATATATATATATATACACACACACACACACACACACACACACACACACACACACACACACACACACACACACACACTCACAGATATAATTATACATACATTCATCTTTGCCCTTTTATCTCAGATCTTTACTGAATAGGGTCCATGGATCAGCATACACATATCTAACACCTTCACTGCAAATATCACTTAGAAACCTCTAAGTGCTTCATTCAAACTCAAGTTAGATTCACACTTCCCATTTCAATCTTTCAGTTCAGTAACATATTGCATCATGATTCTGCTAGGCCACTGGTTAGTGTGATTTAGATACAATCTTTCCACAAGTGCCAGAGATTCAATGTCTCTTCAAAATTTTAATAATCTGGTCACAGGATTTCTCTTTAAGTTTTACTGACTGAACAGAATTCCAAGCCACCCATTTGTTGGCATACATGCAAAACTAAGCAATCTCACTACCTGATTCTCAGGATTATTTGCAACAAAGATGCATATTTTTTCTTTGAATGAAGACTATGACTCCACCATGGGTTTACAGTCTTTAATTCTTCCTAACTGAGTCAGTGAGAATTTTGTCACTGTTTTTTCTTCATTGCATATTACATAAACACTCACGTGGACAAAGCATATTCAAAGTTACTTGACAGCCAGGAATCAGCTGAGCATCGACTACTTTTGCATACATGCAAAGTCAATTTATATAGGGGTAAGCAGGCTTGCTACATCATGCAAAGTCAATTTATATAGGGGTAAGCAGGCTTGCTACATCATGCAAAGTCAATTTATATAGGGGTAAGCAGGCTTGCTACATGCACTGCTCAGGGTAATGCAATTGTAGACACTATTTCTTCAGTTATAGAAATTACATGGTGTTTTCTTTTACAGCGTTATTTGAGTCTTGTGAATCTATACCAGTATGATTTTTGCTTCGCTTTACTATTCTAAGTATGCTGCTGACCCACTCAGCGGGCTCTATTTGTTTCCGAATCTTATTGATTTTTCTCTGTGCAGTTTAAATCTTTCTTGATTCTTCTTAACAAAGCTACTTGAAGTGTCTTTAGGTCATGCTCTACAGACGTCAATGTAGGGTCTGTCTGAAGGCCATAAACTATGGGTAAACAGCCCAAGCCAGTAAGGTCATCTTTGAACTCTTTAAGCAAAATATCCAGCTCAACATTTTTGGAGCCACACATGGGCAGGCAGATTCAGAAACATTGTGCATAGGCGTATAGTTGCATTCTGTGCTCAGTGTTTGTCACACTAGCCATCAGTACCACAATTCATAGACATGGATTGTGGTATCAACATGTGGAGTACAAAAGATCTGTGTTGAAGACATTCCAAACTGACATGTTCTATTAAAATGAAACATAGCACAATGGGAAACATACATTTAGCATAATATGGTTTGTGTATCTTATTAAATAGCTGTTGCCTACTCTGTTGCACTTTGCCATAATGTCTAAATGTGATTTATAGAGATCTGACATTCATTAATCAGATAGTGAAGCTAGAGTTATTACCAGATTATGGTTCAAAGGGGATAAATGTCTTCTGGTGCTGTGGCAGCTCTCATTGGTGGGAGCTCAGTAGCATTATTGTGTGAGCATAGGAAAGTAAGGTTGCAGTAGCAGAGTAGCCTGAATCAGTAGAAATTCTGTTGCTGATAAGGTCCTTCCTATAAAGGCAAAGAGTTTTTCTGTTTTTTTTTTATTTGTTTCAATTCATGAGCTGATGTGCTGTTCATCAGTTGTAGCTAAGTGATATATCAGCAGGGAGGTGGTATATATTAAATCACAAACACTATACCATCTGCAAGTATGTGATTCAAGTCCCTTAAATAACCCTGGCCCGTATGCAGTTGGTGTACAACTTGTGAAACACATATGATCTCATGGAATTCATTTGCACACATGTTGTCTATGCATAACGTTTTGTGGCTAAACAATAGGGTAAGACTGCATAAAGAGTCTTACTTTGCTATGTACCAAATTTCTATGAATCATAGGATCATAGGAGGTTACTAGGCTATTGGCCCTAAGGTCTCTACAAGCCTAGCCATTTTATACCCTTGTTCTCTTATGGATGAAGACATACAGTCTAAGTATGCACTCAAATCTAATATCAGCACCAGCTTCCCCTGTATAAGAGGGCCATAGGTTAAAACCCCAGTGTAAATGTATGGTTTCCCACCCACTTGTCCAGGTTATGCCTAAATAGAGTCATTGAGGAGCTCTGTCTTACATGAATTGGGAGTTTGTTCAAGAAGACACATAGCCCTCAAACTCAGTGTGCCACTCAACAATAGCCGATAAGGCATAACAACATACCCAACACTCTAGTCATAGGTGACTCTATAGTCAGGCACACTGATGTCCCACTCACCAGGCTAAACAAGAAAAAAGCTACTGTCAGCTGCCTGTCGGGTGCCAGGATCCGCCACATAATGCATGCACTCAGGTCACTCCACAACAAGTACAAATATGACTCTGTCATTGTCCATGTTGGTGTGAATGACCTGAGACGTACCTCCCTGGACTACATGAAAAGAGACATGGAGGAGCTTTCCAATCATGTAGCCCAGGCAGGTATGACCCTAGCCCTGAGTAGCATCCTGCAATCACCCAGAATGATACAAGGACAAACTGACTGACTTCAACAATTGGCTAAGCTTCTGTTGCCATTCTAAGGGGATCCAGTATCTGTCTGCCTGGGATGACATGATCGACAGACCATGATGCTTTGCCAGAGATGGCCTGCACTTGTCGCCCTTGGGATTCTGGATACTGGCTAAGGCTCTTGCCACCCCTATAGTGCCTTTTTAGGCAAGGTTCAAATGACAAATTCACCACCATAACAGGTACAAGCAAGCAAAATCTGAGGGTAATGCTATTCAATGCTAAACCTCAAAATGCACTCACTCGAGGCACTCCTTAAAATGGAGAACATCAACATCTGTGCAGTGACAGAGACCTGGTTCAAGGCTCCAGAGAGCACCCCTGCATTACCAGGCTATAATTCATACCACACCTTTCCACCACCTAACTTGGACCGAAACACTAAAGGCGGAGGTGTGTCCATATTCATTAAGGATATCCACACCTCCAGGCTAGTTGCTCAGCATAATGCATCTGAGATTATCCAAGTGCAACTAACTCTGGGCAAGACCACAATCCAAATTGTAGCTTGGTACAGATCCCCCACCATGCCCCAGGATTCCCACTCCTCAATTCTTGATACAATGGAAAATATTAGGGTATAACTTAACAACCTAATAATGGGCGATTTCAACTACCCCACCATTAACTGGGAAAACTACTCATGTACCAACTCTTTTGCTCAACGTTTTCTGGAATTCATAAATTCCAGTGCCTTGGATCAACCTATCAACACCCCCACCAGGGGCAGCAATATCCAAGACCTGGTCATTACCAACATGGGCAACCGGTGTTCCACACCAGAGGTCAGTTTCTCGATGGTCAGATCTGACCACAAGCTAATCACCCTAGACAACAACATCCCACCCCCACACCCATCAGGGAAACCACCATAAAAAACTTTCTCTAAAGCCAACTTCATGCTTCTTAAGACAGAAGTGGCAAACTTCACGACACCCATGCAGCTGGACAATAGAGGTACGACTGCTGAATCCTACACAAATGCAATTCATAAGCACTTACACAAGTGCATGGATCATGCAATCCCTAACAGAACCAAGATGCTATCCTCCAAAAAAAAGCAAGCCAATCTGGTGGTCCCCTGCCATAAACAAACTCTACAACAGAAGAAAGAAACTGTTGCAAAAAAAGAGTAAAATCCCATGATTGGAGGAACTCCCTTGTCAGCCACAGTAAGAATCTGAGATCCCTCATAAAATCCCCCAAAGCTAGTTATGAAAACAAAATCACCACTGATTCTAAAGACAACCACAATGCATTCTATAGCTATGTCAAGACTCCAATGCAACTCTCAGATCTGCTCTGAGTTACAGCACAATGGCACTAAATATACAGAACCAAATTATATTGCCAACATCCTGGCAGATAGGTTCAGTGCTAACTTTACCCCCCTCTCACCTCCTTAAGGACCCATCTCTATACCAGAAGAATGCAAAGTTCCTGTAATCATGGCTGCAGGGGTAAAAAACACACTCTCCAAAGCCAAGAACACAGCATCCATGGGACCTTAGAACATCCCAGGCTGCTTTCTACATGAACTACAGAACAAAATGGCACCCCACCTAAGTAACATGTTCAGTCATAGCCTTACCTCAGGCTTTGTGTCCACTGAATGGTGCACAGCCACAGTCAACCCACTCCACAAAGGGGGAGCCAACACGGACCCCGGGAACTATCGCCCCATTAGCCTTACGAGCCTGGTCTGCAAGGCTATGGAACGTATCATCATGGAACTTATAAACAATGACATTGGTAATCACCAAACTCTGGATCCCACCCAGTTCAGGTTTGTAAAAGACAGATCATGTCTCCTAAACTTGATAGACTTATTTGAACTCGTCACCAAAGCCGTAGATGAGGGTAAGGTGGTTCACATAACCTAAATCTCGCCAAGGCTTTCGACACCATCCCACACTCTGGAATTATAGATAAACTCACTAAACTATGTATAAATCCCTGTCACAAGATGGGTTGCCAACTGGCTCACTGACAGAACCCACACTGTGAAAGTAGCAGACTCCAAATCCAGCTTCAGACCAGTGACAAGTGGAGTACCACAGGGTTCAGTCCTGGGTCCTCTCCTGTTTGGTATCTACTTTGCTGAAGTATAGGCTAACAGATAAGGTTTTTGGCTAATGAAGTTCACAGATAACTGAAAACTAGGAGCCATAATCGAAACTCCTAATGATGAGGACATCCTACAAAAGGGTTTCACTGAGACAGATGCCTGGTGACAAAGCCATGGCCTCAAGCTCAATGCAAAAAAGTGCATTGTAATCCTTTTTGGTAAAAACTCTGTACCCATGAACTACCACATAGGTGGCAGTCTACTTAACACTGACAGTGTGATAAGAGACCTTGGGACACAGGTGGACAGTAGTCTCTCCTTTGATAATCACATCGCCACAGTAGTCAGGAAATCCTTCTATGTGGCACACCTCATCACAAAAGGTTTCTCATCCAGGAAAAAAGAGGTCATTGTTCCCCTCTACTCGTCACTCATTAGACCCATTATAGAATGCAGTCTCCCTTTTGGTATGAACCTCACATGACATCTACAACAACTGGAAAGGCGGCAAAAATACCTCACAAACAGAACTACTGGCCTCAAACAGATGCCCTATGCAGACCTTCTCAAAAAACTCCAGCTTTACTCTGTCGCATATCACCTACTCAGAGGCAATCTCTGCGTAA